>NC_134881.1:53469022-53491522 GCF_041734735.1 Babylonia areolata | reverse complement strand
TGTCAACTGACAAAGTAGTTGCAGAGAAAATGTCAAAGTTTACCACGGACACACACACACACACAGACAACTGAACACCGGGTTAAAACATAGATTCACTTTGTTTACACAAGTGAGTCAAAAAAGTAACGCATATTCCATTTCGGTTATAAACGGTAAATAATTCAATAAATAAACATTCTCTCTCTCTCTCTCTACACACGCACGCACCCAGTTTTATGCTTGGCTTCTGTATGTACATTCGAGTCAATAATTTATATACAAATATGATTTTACAGACGCAATGTTGATAACCGACTGTGGAGTACATGCGCTTAATTAAACAATTAAGTGACTGCGCCAAATAATATAATAATAGCCTATACAAAACAACAACAACAACAGAACCAATACTCTCCCCTACTCCACTCGACTCCCCCCCCCCCCCCCAACCCCCCACAAAAAACAACAACAAAAAACCCCAACCCAACAATAATGATACTCATAATAATCCTAAAAAATATCAAAGACATAATAAACAAATAGATGAATAAAATGAAATAAGAAATAAACAGAACAAATGGAGGGAAAGAAAACTCTACGTAGCCGAGACGTTGGCCATCGTGTCGTAGACATTATCGATGACGCGAGGCTCTTGACTGATGCAGTGACGCAACGAGTGGTACTCCACCACCTCCCCCTCCTCCCCCACCCCGCCCCCAACTCCACCGCCAACGCCTCCGAAGGTTCCAGCAGGCCCCACGTGGTCGTAGATAACAGGTTCGGGCCTCGGCTCCACCACCAGACCTTGCGTGGCCGAGGGCCCGTGGTTCAGAGTCCCGTAGTCACTCCCACCGCCTGTCCCTCCTCCACGAGCCACGGAGGCGCCACCCGCTCTCGTCTCCCCCAGGGTGGTATAGTGGTTGGAAAACGCTGTCTCCGTTTCGATTGGCTGTTGCTCTACCCCACGTGACTGGGAAAAGCTCGTCGTCTCGTGATGGCGCGAAGAAGGGGAGGTGGTGGAGGAGGAGGAGGTGGGGGCATCGTTGTTGACGGCGACGATGCAGAATTCTTCACCGGCGTGGAAGGGCGGCGTCACCTCGGAGTAATAGTTGGCGGAGCAGATTCCGCCCACAGGATGGAGCGGGATATCGTTCTGACGTGGGTTACCGGCACTGCTGCTCGCCTGGCAGGCCGCGGGGTCTTCTCCCACAGGGAGGGCGTTGTCGCTGCATCCTTTCCTTCTGTGGAGTTCAACATTCATAGCACGTGTTACGGGCGCGATAGCCGAGTGGTTAAAAGCGTTGGACCTTCAATCTGAGGGTCCCGGGATCGAATCTCGGTAACGGCACCTGGTGGGTAAAAGGTGGAGATTTTTCCTATCTCCCAGGTCAACATATGTGAAGACCTGCTTGTGCCTGAACCCCCTTCGTGTGTATATGCAAGCAGAAGATCAAATACGCACGTTAAAGATCCTGTAATCCATGTCAGCGTTCGGTGGGTTATGGAAACAAGAACATGCCCAGCATGCACACCCCCGAAAACAAACAACTAATTTTTGACTCACTTGTGTAAACAAAGTGAGTATGTTTTAACCCGGTGTTTGGTTGTCTGTGTGTCCGTGTTAAACTTTAACATTTTCTCTGCAACTACTTTGTCAGTTGACACCAAATTTGGCATAAAAATAGGAAAAAGTCAGTTCTTTCCAGTCATCTTGTTTAAAACAATATTGCACCTCTAGGATGGGCACCAGGAAATAAAGAATGAAGCCTAATTATATGCAAACTGCATTTACTGTTATATTTATATTTTTTGTATTCTCTAAACTTGGCACTTTGATCTGATATTCTGACCCAACAACTAGAGCAGTCATTATTATCATTTTTTTGTTCAAACAGGAACTTCTTTTGCTAAGCATGGAAGTTTTATTTATTTTGCAAACGTTTTTGGTGCAGATAGTAAAAACGGGAAATTACTCTGTAATGCTAGGGGAGTTAATTTGCTTTAAACTGATCTTTCTCATTAATTTTGAAATTATACTAAATACATAAAAAGCTTGGATTTTATAAAAAAAAGTGTCACAAGTGAGTCTTGAAGGCCTTGCCTCTCTTGTTTTTCTTTGTTTTACATTATTAAAACATATGCTGGGGGGCAGGGGTGCGGAGGGGGTGATTAAAAACAAAAATGAAATCGGGAGACTGCGGGTTGGGGTTGTTCTTCTATTAACACACACCGCTCACACACACACACACACACACACACACACAGGAGATAAAATAAGGAAATGCAGACTCGTGAACCAAAAAATAACAAGGAAGAGAGGATGGAGGGAAAGAGAGGCTGAAGAAATGAGGGCACAGAACAAAGAAAGAGAGGCTGAAGAAATGAGGGCACAGAGCAAAGAAAGAGAGGCTGAAGAAATGAGGGCACAGAACAAAGAAAGAGAGGCTGAAGAAATGAGGGCACAGAGCAAAGAAAGAGAGGCTGAAGAAATGAGGGCACAGAGCAAAGAAAGAGGCTGAAGAAATGAGGGCACAGAACAAAGAAAGAGAGGCTGAAGAAATGAGGGCACAGAGCAAAGAAAGAGAGGCTGAAGAAATGAGGGAACAGAGCAAAGAAAGAGAGGCTGAAGAAATGAGGGCACAGAGCAAAGAAAGAAAGAGGCTAAAGAAATGAGGGCACAGAGCAAAGAAAGAGAGGCTGAAGAAATGAGGGCACAGAGCAAAGAAAGAGAGGCTGAAGAAATGAGGGCACAGAGCAAAGAAAGAGGTTGATGAAATGAAAGAGGCTGAAGAAATGAGGGCACAGAGCAAAGAAAGAAAGAGAGGCTGAAGAAATGAGGGCACAGAGCAAAGAAAGAAAGAGAGGCTGAAGAAATGAGGGCACAGAGCAAAGAAAGAAAGAGAGGCTGAAGAAATGAGGGCACAGAGCAAAGAAAGAGAGGCTGATGAAATGAAAGAGAGGCTGATGAAATGAGGGCACAGAGCAAAGAAAGAAAGAGGCTGAAGAAATGAGGGCACAGAGCAAAGAAAGAAAGAGAGGCTGAAGAAATGAGGGCACAGAACAAAGAAAGAGAGGCTGATGAAATGAGGGCACAGAGCAAAGAAAGAGAGGCTGAAGAAATGAGGGCACAGAGCAAAGAAAGAGAGGCTGATGAAATGAGGGCACAGAGCAAAGAAAGAAAGAGGCTGAAGAAATGAGGGCACAGAGCAAAGAAAGAGAGGCTGAAGAAATGAGGGCACAGAGCAAAGAAAGAAAGAGAGGCTGAAGAAATGAGGGCACAGAGCAAAGAAAGAAAGAGAGGCTGATGAAATGAGGGCACAGAGCAAAGAAAGAGAGGCTGAAGAAATGAGGGCACAGAGCAAAGAAAGAGAGAGAGGCTGAAGAAATGAGGGCACAGAGCAAAGAAAGAGAGGCTGAAGAAATGAGGGCATAGAACAAAGAAAGAGAGGCTGAAGAAATGAGGGCATAGAGCAAAGAAAGAGAGGCTGAAGAAATGAGGGCACAGAGCAAAGAAAGAGAGGCTGAAGAAATGAGGGCACAGAGCAAAGAAAGAAAGAGAGGCTGAAGAAATGAGGGCACAGAGCAAAGAAAGAAAGAGAGGCTGAAGAAATGAGGGCACAGAGCAAAGAAAGAGAGGCTGAAGAAATGAGGGCACAGAGCAAAGAAAGAAAGAGGTTGAAGAAATGAGGGCACAGAGCAAAGAGAGGCTGAAGAAATGAGGGCACAGAGCAAAGAAAGAGAGGCTGAAGAAATGAGGGCACAGAGCAAAGAAAGAAAGAGAGGCTAAAGAAATGAGGGCACAGAGCAAAGAAAGAGAGGCTGAAGAAATGAGGGCACAGAGCAAAGAAAGAGAGGCTGAAGAAATGAGGGCACAGAGCAAAGAAAGAAAGAGAGGCTAAAGAAATGAGGGCACAGAACAAAGAAAGAGAGGCTGATGAAATGAGGGCACAGAGCAAAGAAAGAGGCTGAAGAAATGAGGGCACAGAGCAAAGAAAGAGAGGCTAAAGAAATGAGGGCACAGAGCAAAGAAAGAGAGGCTGAAGAAATGAGGGCACAGAGCACAGAGAGGCTGAAGAAATGAGGGCACAGAGCAAAGAAAGAAAGAGAGGCTGAAGAAATGAGAGCACAGAACAAAGAAAGAGAGGCTGAAGAAATGAGGGCACAGAGCAAAGAAAGAAAGAGAGGCTGACGAAATGAGGGCACAGAGCAAAGAAAGAAAGAGAGGCTGAAGAAATGAGGGCACAGAGCAAAGAAAGAAAGAGGCTAAAGAAATGAGGGCACAGAACAAAGAAAGAGAGGCTGAAGAAATGAGGGCACAGAGCAAAGAAAGAGGCTGAAGAAATGAGGGCACAGAGCAAAGAAAGAGAGGCTGAAGAAACGAGGGCACAGAGCAAAGAGAGGCTAAAGAAATGAGGGCACAGAACAAAGAAAGAGAGGCTGAAGAAATGAGGGCACAGAGCAAAGAAAGAGGCTGAAGAAATGAGGGCACAGAGCAAAGAAAGAGAGGCTGAAGAAATGAGGGAACAGAGCAAAGAAAGAGAGGCTGATGAAATGAGGGCACAGAGCAAAGAAAGAAAGAGAGGCTAAAGAAATGAGGGCACAGAGCAAAGAAAGAAAGAGAGGATGATGAAATGAGGGCACAGAGCAAAGAAAGAAAGAGGCTAAAGAAATGAGGGCACAGAGCAAAGAAAGAAAGAGGCTAAAGAAATGAGGGCACAGAGCAAAGAAAGAAAGAGGCTAAAGAAATGAGGGCACAGAGCAAAGAAAGAGAGGCTGAAGAAACGAGGGCACAGAGCAATGAAAGAGAGACTGAAGAAATGAGGGCACAGAGCAAAGAAAGAAAGAGAGGCTGAAGAAATGAGGGCACAGAGCAAAGAAAGAGAGGCTGAAGAAATGAGGGCATAGAACAAAGAAAGAGGCTGAAGAAATGAGGGCACAGAACAAAGAAAGAGAGGCTGAAGAAATGAGGGAACAGAGCAAAGAAAGAGAGAGAGGCTGATGAAATGAAAGAGAGGCTGATGAAATGAAAGAGAGGCTGAAGAAATGAGGGCGCAGAGCAAAGAAAGAAAGGCTAAAGAAATGAGGGCATAGAACAAAGAAAGAGAGGCTGAAGAAATGAGGGCATAGAACAAAGAAAGAGAGGCTTAAGAAATGAGGGCACAGAGCAAAGAAAGAGAGGCTGAAGAAATGAGGGCGCAGAGCAAAGAAAGAGAGAGAGGCTGAAGAAATGAGGGCACAGAGCAAAGAAAGAGAGGCTGAAGAAATGAGGGCACAGAGCAAAGAAAGAGAGGCTAAAGAAATGAGGGCACAGAGCAAAGAAAGAGAGGCTGAAGAAATGAGGGCACAGAGCAAAGAGAGGCTGAAGAAATGAGGGCACAGAGCAAAGAAAGAAAGAGAGGCTGAAGAAATGAGAGCACAGAACAAAGAAAGAGAGGCTGAAGAAATGAGGGCACAGAGCAAAGAAAGAAAGAGAGGCTGAAGAAACGAGGGCACAGAGCAAAGAAAGAGAGGCTAAAGAAATGAGGGCACAGAGCAAAGAAAGAGAGGCTGAAGAAATGAGGGCACAGAGCAAAGAAAGAGGCTGAAGAAATGAGGGCACAGAGCAAAGAAAGAGAGGCTGAAGAAATGAGGGCACAGAGCAAAGAAAGAGAGGCTGATGAAATGAGGGCACAGAGCAAAGAAAGAAAGAGAGGCTAAAGAAATGAGGGCACAGAGCAAAGAAAGAAAGAGAGGCTGATGAAATGAGGGCACAGAGCAAAGAAAGAAAGAGGCTAAAGAAATGAGGGCACAGAGCAAAGAAAGAAAGAGGCTAAAGAAATGAGGGCATAGAGCAAAGAAAGAGAGGCTGAAGAAATGAGGGCACAGAGCAAAGAAAGAAAGAGAGGCTGAAGAAATGAGGGCACAGAGCAAAGAAAGAAAGAGAGGCTGAAGAAATGAGGGCACAGAGCAAAGAAAGAGAGGCTGATGAAATGAGGGCACAGAGCAAAGAAAGAAAGAGGTTGAAGAAATGAGGGCACAGAGCAAAGAGAGGCTGAAGAAATGAGGGCACAGAGCAAAGAAAGAGAGGCTGAAGAAATGAGGGCACAGAGCAAAGAAAGAAAGAGAGGCTAAAGAAATGAGGGCACAGAGCAAAGAAAGAGAGGCTGAAGAAATGAGGGCACAGAGCAAAGAAAGAGAGGCTGAAGAAATGAGGGCACAGAGCAAAGAAAGAGAGGCTGAAGAAATGAGGGCACAGAGCAAAGAAAGAAAGAGAGGCTGAAGAAATGAGGGCATAGAACAAAGAAAGAGAGGCTGATGAAATGAGGGCACAGAGCAAAGAAAGAGGCTGAAGAAATGAGGGCACAGAGCAAAGAAAGAGAGGCTAAAGAAATGAGGGCACAGAGCAAAGAAAGAGAGGCTGAAGAAATGAGGGCACAGAGCACAGAGAGGCTGAAGAAATGAGGGCACAGAGCAAAGAAAGAAAGAGAGGCTGAAGAAATGAGGGCATAGAACAAAGAAAGAGAGGCCGAAGAAATGAGGGAACAGAGCAAAGAAAGAGGCTGACGAAATGAGGGCATAGAACAAAGAAAGAAAGAGAGGCTGAAGAAATGAGGGCACAGAGCAAAGAAAGAAAGAGGCTGAAGAAATGAGGGCACAGAGCAAAGAAAGAGAGGCTGATGAAATGAGGGCACAGAGCAAAGAAAGAGAGGCTAAAGAAATGAGGGCACAGAGCAAAGAAAGAAAGAGAGGCTAAAGAAATGAGGGCACAGAGCAAAGAAAGAGAGGCTAAAGAAATGAGGGCACAGAGCAAAGAAAGAGAGGCTGAAGAAATGAGGGCACAGAGCAAAGAAAGAGGCTGAAGAAATGAGGGCACAGAGCAAAGAAAGAGAGGCTGAAGAAACGAGGGCACAGAGCAAAGAGAGGCTAAAGAAATGAGGGCACAGAACAAAGAAAGAGAGGCTGAAGAAATGAGGGCACAGAGCAAAGAAAGAGGATGAAGAAATGAGGGCACAGAGCAAAGAAAGAGAGGCTGAAGAAATGAGGGAACAGAGCAAAGAAAGAGAGGCTGATGAAATGAGGGCACAGAGCAAAGAAAGAAAGAGAGGCTAAAGAAATGAGGGCACAGAGCAAAGAAAGAAAGAGAGGATGATGAAATGAGGGCACAGAGCAAAGAAAGAAAGAGGCTAAAGAAATGAGGGCACAGAGCAAAGAAAGAAAGAGGCTAAAGAAATGAGGGCACAGAGCAAAGAAAGAAAGAGGCTAAAGAAATGAGGGCACAGAGCAAAGAAAGAGAGGCTGAAGAAACGAGGGCACAGAGCAATGAAAGAGAGACTGAAGAAATGAGGGCACAGAGCAAAGAAAGAAAGAGAGGCTGAAGAAATGAGGGCACAGAGCAAAGAAAGAGAGGCTGAAGAAATGAGGGCATAGAACAAAGAAAGAGGCTGAAGAAATGAGGGCACAGAACAAAGAAAGAGAGGCTGAAGAAATGAGGGAACAGAGCAAAGAAAGAGAGAGAGGCTGATGAAATGAAAGAGAGGCTGATGAAATGAAAGAGAGGCTGAAGAAATGAGGGCGCAGAGCAAAGAAAGAAAGGCTAAAGAAATGAGGGCATAGAACAAAGAAAGAGAGGCTGAAGAAATGAGGGCATAGAACAAAGAAAGAGAGGCTTAAGAAATGAGGGCACAGAGCAAAGAAAGAGAGGCTGAAGAAATGAGGGCGCAGAGCAAAGAAAGAGAGAGAGGCTGAAGAAATGAGGGCACAGAGCAAAGAAAGAGAGGCTGAAGAAATGAGGGCACAGAGCAAAGAAAGAGAGGCTAAAGAAATGAGGGCACAGAGCAAAGAAAGAGAGGCTGAAGAAATGAGGGCACAGAGCAAAGAGAGGCTGAAGAAATGAGGGCACAGAGCAAAGAAAGAAAGAGAGGCTGAAGAAATG
The DNA here is from genome assembly GCF_041734735.1 of Babylonia areolata. Lineage (NCBI taxonomy): Eukaryota > Metazoa > Mollusca > Gastropoda > Neogastropoda > Buccinidae > Babylonia > Babylonia areolata. Next base: position 53,483,628 of record NC_134881.1, on the reverse strand, counting down.
AGAGCACAGAACAAAGAAAGAGAGGCTGAAGAAATGAGGGCACAGAGCAAAGAAAGAAAGAGAGGCTGAAGAAACGAGGGCACAGAGCAAAGAAAGAGAGGCTAAAGAAATGAGGGCACAGAACAAAGAAAGAGAGGCTGAAGAAATGAGGGCACAGAGCAAAGAAAGAGGCTGAAGAAATGAGGGCACAGAGCAAAGAAAGAGAGGCTGAAGAAATGAGGGAACAGAGCAAAGAAAGAGAGGCTGATGAAATGAGGGCACAGAGCAAAGAAAGAAAGAGAGGCTAAAGAAATGAGGGCACAGAGCAAAGAAAGAAAGAGAGGCTGATGAAATGAGGGCACAGAGCAAAGAAAGAAAGAGGCTAAAGAAATGAGGGCACAGAGCAAAGAAAGAAAGAGGCTAAAGAAATGAGGGCACAGAGCAAAGAAAGAGAGGCTGAAGAAACGAGGGCACAGAGCAAAGAAAGAGAGGCTGATGAAATGAAAGAGAGACTGAAGAAATGAGGGCACAGAGCAAAGAAAGAAAGAGAGGCTGATGAAATGAAAGAGAGGCTGATGAAATGAAAGAGAGGCTGAAGAAATGAGGGCGCAGAGCAAAGAAAGAGAGGCTGAAGAAATGAGGGCATAGAACAAAGAAAGAGGCTGAAGAAATGAGGGCACAGAACAAAGAAAGAGAGGCTGAAGAAATGAGGGAACAGAGCAAAGAAAGAGAGAGAGGCTGATGAAATGAAAGAGAGGCTGATGAAATGAAAGAGAGGCTGAAGAAATGAGGGCGCAGAGCAAAGAAAGAAAGGCTAAAGAAATGAGGGCATAGAACAAAGAAAGAGAGGCTGAAGAAATGAGGGCATAGAACAAAGAAAGAGAGGCTGAAGAAATGAGGGCACAGAGCAAAGAAAGAGAGGCTGAAGAAATGAGGGCGCAGAGCAAAGAAAGAGAGAGAGGCTGAAGAAATGAGGGCACAGAGCAAAGAAAGAGAGGCTAAAGAAATGAGGGCACAGAGCAAAGAAAGAGAGGCTGAAGAAATGAGGGCACAGAGCAAAGAGAGGCTGAAGAAATGAGGGCACAGAGCAAAGAAAGAAAGAGAGGCTGAAGAAATGAGAGCACAGAACAAAGAAAGAGAGGCTGAAGAAATGAGGGCACAGAGCAAAGAAAGAAAGAGAGGCTGACGAAATGAGGGCACAGAGCAAAGAAAGAAAGAGAGGCTGAAGAAATGAGGGCACAGAGCAAAGAAAGAAAGAGGCTAAAGAAATGAGGGCACAGAACAAAGAAAGAGAGGCTGAAGAAATGAGGGCACAGAGCAAAGAAAGAGGCTGAAGAAATGAGGGCACAGAGCAAAGAAAGAGAGGCTGAAGAAATGAGGGAACAGAGCAAAGAAAGAGAGGCTGAAGAAATGAGGGAACAGAGCAAAGAAAGAGAGGCTGATGAAATGAGGGCACAGAGCAAAGAAAGAAAGAGAGGCTAAAGAAATGAGGGCACAGAGCAAAGAAAGAAAGAGAGGCTGATGAAATGAGGGCACAGAGCAAAGAAAGAAAGAGGCTAAAGAAATGAGGGCACAGAGCAAAGAAAGAAAGAGGCTAAAGAAATGAGGGCACAGAGCAAAGAAAGAAAGAGGCTAAAGAAATGAGGGCACAGAGCAAAGAAAGAGAGGCTGAAGAAACGAGGGCACAGAGCAAAGAAAGAGAGGCTGATGAAATGAAAGAAGAAAGAGAGGCTGAAGAAATGAGGGCATAGAACAAAGAAAGAGGCTGAAGAAATGAGGGCACAGAACAAAGAAAGAGAGGCTGAAGAAATGAGGGAACAGAGGAAAGAAAGAGAGAGAGGCTGATGAAATGAAAGAGAGGCTGATGAAATGAAAGAGAGGCTGAAGAAATGAGGGCGCAGAGCAAAGAAAGAAAGGCTAAAGAAATGAGGGCATAGAACAAAGAAAGAGAGGCTGAAGAAATGAGGGCATAGAACAAAGAAAGAGAGGCTGAAGAAATGAGGGCACAGAGCAAAGAAAGAGAGGCTGAAGAAATGAGGGCGCAGAGCAAAGAAAGAGAGAGAGGCTGAAGAAATGAGGGCACAGAGCAAAGAAAGAGAGGCTGAAGAAATGAGGGCACAGAGCAAAGAAAGAGAGGCTAAAGAAATGAGGGCACAGAGCAAAGAAAGAGAGGCTGAAGAAATGAGGGCACAGAGCAAAGAGAGGCTGAAGAAATGAGGGCACAGAGCAAAGAAAGAAAGAGAGGCTGAAGAAATGAGGGCACAGAGCAAAGAAAGAAAGAGAGGCTGAAGAAATGAGGGCACAGAGCAAAGAAAGAAAGAGGCTAAAGAAATGAGGGCACAGAACAAAGAAAGAGAGGCTGAAGAAATGAGGGCACAGAGCAAAGAAAGAGGCTGAAGAAATGAGGGCACAGAGCAAAGAAAGAGAGGCTGATGAAATGAGGGCACAGAGCAAAGAAAGACAGGCTAAAGAAATGATGGCACAGAGCAAAGAAAGAAAGAGAGGCTAAAGAAATGAGGGCACAGAGCAAAGAAAGAGAGGCTAAAGAAATGAGGGCACAGAACAAAGAAAGAGAGGCTGAAGAAATGAGGGCACAGAGCAAAGAAAGAGGCTGAAGAAATGAAGGCACAGAGCAAAGAAAGAGAGGCTGATGAAACGAGGGCACAGAGCAAAGAAAGAGAGGCTAAAGAAATGAGGGCACAGAACAAAGAAAGAGAGGCTGAAGAAATGAGGGCACAGAGCAAAGAAAGAGGCTGAAGAAATGAGGGCACAGAGCAAAGAAAGAGAGGCTGAAGAAATGAGGGAACAGAGCAAAGAAAGAGAGGCTGATGAAATGAGGGCACAGAGCAAAGAAAGAAAGAGAGGCTAAAGAAATGAGGGCACAGAGCAAAGAAAGAAAGAGAGGCTGATGAAATGAGGGCACAGAGCAAAGAAAGAAAGAGGCTAAAGAAATGAGGGCACAGAGCAAAGAAAGAAAGAGGCTAAAGAAATGAGGGCACAGAGCAAAGAAAGAAAGAGGCTAAAGAAATGAGGGCACAGAGCAAAGAAAGAGAGGCTGAAGAAACGAGGGCACAGAGCAAAGAAAGAGAGGCTGATGAAATGAAAGAGAGACTGAAGAAATGAGGGCACAGAGCAAAGAAAGAAAGAGAGGCTGAAGAAATGAGGGCACAGAGCAAAGAAAGAGAGGCTGAAGAAATGAGGGCATAGAACAAAGAAAGAGGCTGAAGAAATGAGGGCACAGAACAAAGAAAGAGAGGCTGAAGAAATGAGGGAACAGAGCAAAGAAAGAGAGAGAGGCTGATGAAATGAAAGAGAGGCTGATGAAATGAAAGAGGCTGAAGAAATGAGGGCGCAGAGCAAAGAAAGAAAGGCTAAAGAAATGAGGGCATAGAACACAGAAAGAGAGGCTGAAGAAATGAGGGCATAGAACAAAGAAAGAGAGGCTGAAGAAATGAGGGCACAGAGCAAAGAAAGAGAGGCTGAAGAAATGAGGGCGCAGAGCAAAGAGAGAGAGGCTGAAGAAATGAGGGCACAGAGCAAAGAAAGAGAGGCTGAAGAAATGAGGGCACAGAGCAAAGAAAGAAAGAGAGGCTGATGAAATGAGGGCACAGAGCAAAGAAAGAGAGGCTGAAGAAATGAGGGCACAGAGCAAAGAAAGAGGCAAAGAAACAAAGAACGGGAAGAAATGGAACAGCAACAACAAAGAACCCCCCCTTCCCCCCAAAAAAAAAACCGAAGAGAGACATACCGCTGGAGATATCTGAGGAGACCTTACCTTCCGCTGTGCGGGTGAACGTGTTGAATTCGTCGTCGTCGTCGTCTACACTTGGCCACGATGATGATGATGACGACGGTCAGCAGCAACACCATCGCCCCCGCCACTGCTGCATAGGTCACCAGATGCCCGGGTTTATCTGCACAGTTTGTTTCAGTTTCTTCAGGAGGCCTCATGCCGTTCGGACGAATCTATCACACGCTGCACCACATCTGCTGAGCAGAACCTTTGGCTGTGTGGCTTGTTCAGGATTTAACTCACTAAGTACGGCCACTCTCTTCTCCTCTACACAGACCCCTCGGATGTCCAGTGGGTGTCTCAATGACCCAACCTTTAGCTTCCGTCGTCAGAATTGTGGTATTCTTTGTCAACATTCACCTCTTCAGTATAAGAGCCTTCCGCTTGCAATATTTTGATGATGGTAATTGGGGTGAAACGCTGTTAACGTCGTCTCTTTCGCCGTTCGTATGGAGAGAGTTAAGAGGCTATGCCAGTCTTGAATAAAAGCTAATTTGTGTTTGCACATTTCTTCTGTCTTTGCTGCTGTGTGCACATGTCAAATGATCGGTGTAAGGACAGGCCCGGCGCTTCCTTTTTTTTTTTTTTGAGGAAGTGTTTGGGTTTGTTCCAATGTACCTATTATTTACCTGTGTGCTTGCTGAATCGGTAGCGTAAGCAGCACTGACTTGAAGTTGCGTACCTTGTGAATGGAGAGAGTTACCACTCTTTACTATTTGCAAGGCAGATGCCTAACAAACAGCACAACCCAACGCGCTTAGTCAGGCCTTGAGTGCGTGCATACATATTTGAGTGCCTACCAGTGGATTTCTTCTAGAGAATTTCTTTGCCCGAGGACAACATTCTCGTTGCCAAGGGTTCTTTTCCAGTGCGCCAAGCGCGTTTATCGTTTCATCCGATTGACCAGACGCTCAGTCTGACTTTCCAGTCCAACTTGGGAGAAAGGGATTCGAACCCAGACCCTCACAGACTCCTGACGAGCGTCTGGACCACTCTGTCACTTTCCCCCTTATCTGCACCACAGTGGGTTAACTCTCTCCATACGAACGGCGAAAGAGACGACGTTAACAGCGTTTCACCCCAGTTACCATCATCAAAATATTGCAAGCGGAAGGCTCTTGTACTGAAGAGGTGAATGTTGACAAAGAATACCACAATTCTGACGACCGGAAGCTAAAGGTTGGGTCATTCAGACACCCACTGGACATCCGAGGGGTCTGTGTAGAGGAGAAGAGAGGACTGGCCGTACTGAGTGGGTTAATGAAAATAAATTTGATGAACATTCATTGGAGACAAGACAGGAATTCTTTCACGGCTCACGTGTGCTTCCTGATGGTCTGATTAAAAAACAGCAAGAATGAATGAACCGAAACTGGGCGGGGAAAGTTCCAGGGTGTGGCCGGGACTTGGGGATCAGTGGTGGGGGTGGGGCGAGGGTATCGGTGCTTGCATTATATATATATATATATATATCGATCCCGTTTACGTCTGTGCTCCCCATCTGTAACGAGTGTTCATCAAACTGAGACAGATGACAGAAACTATTCTTGTCTAGGTGTCAAATGTTTTCTGTATAACACAGGACTACTGCTGTTTTTTTTAATATATGTATATCTATATCTATATATAAAATTTATATATATATTAATAAACTACAATATTGCCAAATCCCCACCCCCTCTTTCTCTCTTAATAACACGTTCTCTGTATGACACAATACAAACAGTATACCCTCTCTCTCTCCCTCTGTGTGTGTGTGTGTGTGTGTGTGTGCGTGTATGTGTGTGGGTGTGCGTGCGTGCGTGTATGTGTGTGTGTGTGTGCGTGCGTGTGTGTGTGTGTACCACAAAGACCCTCAGACTGACAGGCAGTGGAGGAGACAACGGGTTTTCCCGGAGACGAGGTGTGCAGAGGGGGACTCCCCGAAGTGAGGGGCCGCCACAGGCGTGGCTCCACTGTCGCTCCGCACGACACCTCCATCCTCTGTCCTGGGTTTGTACACACCAAACACGATGATGGTGATGATGGTGATGGCGATGATGATGATGATGATGATGATGGATACTTATGTAGCAATCTGCTCCAGATGCTTTCAGTTCAAAAACGCATGATATTATGCCGACATACCACATTACATCAGTCAAATTTATATACACACACCCGCGCGCGCGCGCACACACACACACACACCTCTCTCATATATACATATATATATATATATATATATATATATATATATATATATATATTCATAAACAAACTATACACACATAAACAATCCATACATACATACAAACATACGTTCAAACACGTAAAATCATATACATACCCCCAACACACACCTCACCACACACACACACAAACACCCACCCCACCCCACCCCACCCCTGCACACACACACACACACACAGACTGGCACACATGTGACACACAGGAACAGACACGCAAACACAGACACAGTCACACACAGACACACACACACACACACAGACACACACACACGCACACACACACACACACACGTGACACAGACACACACACACTGCTCCTCACAAACCTTGCAGGTCCACCCATAGCCGTCCGAACGTGACGGCGTGCATCCGATGGAAGGTGAGGGAGAAAGAAGAGCTCTCTCTCCCCTTCAGCTGCCACTGCACGGGCGTCGCCCTTCTTTCCACCTCCCACTGCCGCTCCGGGGACGCGAACAGCACGCTGGGGCCACCAGGCTCTTCCGTCGTGGAGTTACACCCATCCGGATCGGGGACCTTTTAAATGGTTTGATCAAACGGTGAGTTTATCAACAAGGTAAAGTTAAGAGACATTGTAAACACATAGAGCAGCAAGAAGCTGACCTTTTGGTTTATAATCAAACGTGATTTTATCATCAAAGTTAAAGTTAAGAGACATTGTAATCACGTAGACGGCACTACAAGAACTTGAAGCTGACCTTTTGGTTTATAATCAAACGTGATTTTATCATCAAGGTTAAGTCAGGACATTGTAATCACATAGAGCAACAACAAGTTGACATTTGGGATTGATTAAACGTGATTTTATCATCAAGGTTAAGTCAGGACATTGTAATCACATAGAGCAACAAGTTGACATTTGGGATTGATTAAACGTGATTTCATTATCAAGGTTAAGTCAGGACATTGTAATCAAATAGAACAACAAGCTGACATTTGGGATTGATTACACGTGATTTCATTATCAAGGTTAAGTCAGGACATTGTAATCACATAGAGCAACAACAAGCTGACATTTGGGATTGATTACACGTGATTTTATCATCAAGGTTAAGTCAGGACATTGTAATCACATAGAGCAACAACAAGCTGACATTTGGGATTGATTACACATGATTTTATTATCAAGGTTAAGTAATCACATAGAACAACAACAAATCGAACGTTATGGTTGTGCTCGCGGCAGTGAACAACTCAGTGATGCACCCGTTGAGTTTCAGTTTCAGTAGCTCAGTCAAGGAGGCGTCACTGCGTTCGGACAAATCCATATAGGCTACACCACATGCATATGCCAAGCAGATGCCTGACCAGCCGCGTAACCCAATGCGCTTAGTCATGTCTCGAGAAAAAAAAGTAAATAGATAATGATAAATAATAGATAAATACCTGTTGAACAAACGTAACATAACGTGCACTGAGCACCATGAAACACGATGTCAGTCCGGCAGTGGATTATAAACAGAAACAAACATCTAAATTGACAATCTGAAAAAGAACAAACAAACATACAAGATCCGCCCCCCCCCCCCACCCCCCCCCCCCCGCACGCGTGTGTGTGTGTGTGTGTTTGTGTGTGTGTGTGTGTGTGTGTTTGTGTTTGTTTGTGTGTGTGTGTGTGTGTTTGTGTTTGTTTGTGTGTGTGTGTGTGTTTGTGTTTGTTTGTGTGTGTGTGTGTGTGTGTGTGTGTTTATCTGTCATCATTATCTATCATCTTAATCTATCAATATCTATTATCTTATCTGTCATCATTATTGTTAGTCATATTATTCATTATTCATATTGTTCTTTTAAATATTATTACTATCATTTTTAATTTTTATATTATTATCTATCACCTTTATTCAGCTGTTCATTTACATAATTATTTATCCATGAAATTTGTTTTATTTTTCTTTATTCTTCTTCTTCTTCTGCGTTCACTTGTATGCACACGAGTGGGCTTTTACGTGTATGACCGTTTTTACCCCGCCATGTAGGCAGCCATACTCCGTTTTCGGGGGTGTGCATGCTGGGTATGTTCTTGTTTCCATAACCCACCGAACGCTGACATGGATTACAGGATCTTTAACGTGCGTATTTGATCTTCTGCTTTCATATACACACGAAGGGGGTTCAGGCACTAGCAGGTCTGCACGTATGTTGACCTGGGAGATCGTAAAAATCTCCACCCTTTACCCACCAGGCGCCGTCACCGTGATTCGAACCCGAGACCCTCAGATTGGCAGTCCAACGCTTTAACCACTCGGCTATTGCGCCCGTCTATTTTTCTTTATATATCTTAGTTCTCCTCAAGGCCTGACTAAGCTCGTAACGAGGTTACGCTGCTGGTCAGGCATCTGCTTAGCAGACGGATAAGGTGTAGCGGTATTATCAATGGAGGTGTCCGAACTCCGGCAGTGACGCCTCCTTGAGCAACTGAACTGAACTGTAAGCATACAATCACAAGCAGAAAACCCAAACTGCTCAGCTGTCAGCCAATACAGAACCTTTACGTCATCCGTTACGTCATCCTTCCCGTCATCCCCCTCGCGGCCCCACTCCTGGAAGAGGTTCAGCGCCCGGATGTGAAGCGTGACGTGCCCTTGTGACGTCAGAGGCCAGATGTTGCACTGACAGGTGACGTCACAGTCGCCGGCGTGACGTGAGTAGTTGAAGAGCAGAGAGGTGGAGTTGGCCGAGGTGGTGTTGGAGCAGGGGTTGAGGAAAGGGCCTGGGGCGACACACACACACACACACACACACACACCACACACACACACACACCACACACACACACACACCACACACACACACCACACACACACACACACACACACAGGTCAGCAATGCCTTCATTGGTATGGTCTCTTTTCATTGTCTTTAAAATTTTATTATTTTTCTATCCACTGTTGGTTGGTGAGTGAGCTGATTTCTGTTCACCACTTTTGCTGTACTGACTGGTAAAAGCAACATACCTACTGTAATGCAGGTGGCGCTTAACGGCCTATTGTCTGACGCCTTTGATGTCAAGGACTGACCACAATACTTACCATCCAGGCAATGATAAGACATCTCAAACTCCTTACTTACCATCCAGGCAATGATAAGACATCTCAGACTCCTTACTTACCATCCAGGCAATGACAAGACATCTCAGACTCCTTACTTACCATCCAGGCAATAATAAGACATCTTACAACATACCCATCATCTAGGCAATAATCAGACATCTTAAAACATACCCATCATCTAGGCAATAATAAGACATCTTAAAACATACCCATCATCTAGGCAATGCTAAGACATCTTAAAACATACCCATCATCCAGGCAATAATAAGACATCTTAAAACATACGCACCACCCAGACAATACTAAGACATCTTAAAAAATACTCACCACCCAGGCAATGATAAGACATCTTAAAACATACGCACCACCCAGACAAAACTAAGACATCTTAAAACATACGCACCACCCAGACAATACTAAGACATCTTAAAACATACTCACCTTCCAGGCAATAATAAGACAACTCAAACTCCCTGTCCACCCCGGCCTTAGTGACGTCACACCACTCCAGCCGATTCTCGCAATGACGGTAGACCTTGATGACGTCCTCTGACGTCATCCTCTGTGTGGGGGTCAGGTAGTAGGCGGTCCTGATGACCAGCGTGGCGTTGGGGGTCTCGCAGGACACGACTCTGCTGTCCTCTGTCGTGGAGGGGTGGGTGCCATTGGGGACGGTCGTCTTGGCCGTTCTCAGCTGAGTACGACAGTGAGCACCTGCGAGAGAGGGAGATATTATTGACTCACTTGTGTAAACAAAGTGAGTATGTTTTAACCCAGTGTTCGGTTGTCTCTCTGTGTGTGTGTGTGTGTGTGTGTGTCCGTGTGTCTGTGTCTCCGTGGTAAACTTTAACATTGACATTTTCTCTGCAAATACTTTGTCAGTTGACACCAAATTGGGCATAAAAATAGGAAAAATTCAGTTCTTTCCAGTCATCTTGTTTAAAACAATATTGCGCCTCTGGGATGGGCACAAAAAAAATAAAAAAAGAAGCCTAATTATATGCAAACTGCATTTACTGTTATATTTATATTTTTTGTATTCTCTAAACTTGGCACTTTGACCTCTTATTCTGACACAACAACAAGAGGAGTCATTATTATCATTTTTTGTTCAAACAGGAACTTCTTTTGCTAAGCATGGAATTTTTATTTATTTTGCAAACGTTTTGGTGCAGATAGTAAAAAAGGGAAATTACTCTGTAATTAATGCTAGGGGAGTTAATTTATCACAAGTGAGTCTTGAAGGCCTTGCCTCTCTTGTTTTCATATTTGTGTTTAATGTATGAAACAGCAAACAAGTACTGGTCGTAACTGGTAACCAGTGCTATCATCATGGGGGAGGAGTTTTGTTCCCGTCACTGACGGGCGCAATAGCCGAGTGGTTAAAGCGTTGGACTTTCAATCTGAGGGTCCCGGGTTCGAATCACGGTGACGGCGCCTGGTGGGTAAAGGGTGGAGATTTTTACGATCTACCAGGTCAACATATGTGCAGACCTGCTTAGTGCCTGAACCCCCTTCGTGTGTATATGCAAGCAGAAGATCAAATACGCACGTTAAAGATCCTGTAATCCATGTCAGCGTTCGGTGGGTTATGGAAACAAGAACATACCCAGCATGCACACCCCCGAAAACGGAGTATGGCTGCCTACATGGCGGGGTAAAAACGGTCATACACGTAAAAGCCCACTCGTGCGCATACGAGTGAACGCAGAAGAAGTTCCCGTCACAGATATTGGTGATTGTAGACATTTTTTGTAAAAGTATTGATTTTCACATTTGAGTATTATCGGCTAGGGGAGGGGGATGAATGGTGAGTTTGGGGGGAAACCAGGTATATGCAGGGTGGAGTTTGAAATGGAATTATCTAAACACAATTACAGAACATTTCTGAATGCACTTCTTAAAAGAGAAGTCGTTAATCTGACAAGCGAAACAAATGATAATGAATTCAAAAAGTCAAAAACAGTCAACGTTTCCAGTCACTTGAGACGACACTGTCATCAAGACTGTGTCTCATTAGTTCAGTAAAGGTGGCTTTTTTTTTATGTATACACTATCAAACAACAGATAAGTATCGTTTGTAACCAATACCAGTGTTAATCAAGACTGCTTTTTACGGTTCAGTAGCGGTTTTTTGTGTGTTTATTTTTATCTCCTTAATGTAAATTCGTACTGTTTGTAATACCACTGTCATTCAAGTCTGAATTTTAGCTAAATCATAATGGTTCGATGAAATATTTAAAGATATCACTGTAATGTAATGTAATGTAATGTAATGCAATACCATGTGCTGCTGTATGATGTTGTGTGATTCGTGTTATGTCATTCACATAAACTAAATTGATTGATTAACCCCCCCACCCCCACCCCCACAAAAACCAATATATATATATATATATATATCTCACGATAAAAAAAAAAAGAAAAAAGAAAAAAAAAGAAAAAAGAAAAAAAAGAGTAGGCTTTGTCATCTCACCTGTCAGCAAGAGTACAGAACTGAACAGCAACACGAACATTTTGAATGGCGACCTGTTGACAAATCCGCGTCCTGTCGGAAAATATAACATGTAAAAAGAGCTGTCATCACCCTATTACGTCTCATATATATATATATATCTATCTATATATATCTATATATATATCTATATATATATATCTATATATATATATATATATATATATATATATATATATATACAGAGAGAGAGAGAGAGAGAGAGAGAGCAAGAACAAGAACAAGAACAAATGTTTTAATTGCGTATAGGCCTGTGACCCGTTGCAAACATAATATACATAAAGAAACCTACACAAGGCGCACAAATAAGTAGATAAATAACAGACAGATAAACAAATAAATGAATAAATAAATGTATAAATAAATCTTTCATCCTCACTGTATCAGTTTGAGATCATCCTTGTGAGAAGAAACTTGAATAAGGCAATGGCAAAACATAATTAATCATTTTCGTACCTTAACTAGTTGTTGGTAGTGATTCATGATTCATTATGTCTCTGCGCTTTAAAGCCAGAAAGAAAAAAAAAAGAAACTTTGAAAGATTTAGTTTACTGTCGGGTCCACCATTCAAAATACTTGCACATCGCTGATCTCCAGTAAAGTATGAGGTGGAACTATTTATACAATATTTCAACCTAAGGTCACTGTAGTTTGGGCATTATAGAGAGAGAGAGCAAGAGAGAGAGAGAGAGAGGGGGGGGGAGGAGGGGGAGAGAGCAAGGTAGAGAGAGAGGAGAGAGAGAGAGTAAGAGAAATGAGAGTGAGAGAGAGTCAAGACAGACAGACACAGTGACACACACACACACAGAGAGAGAGAGAGAGAGAGAGAGAGAGAGAGAGAGAGAGAGAGGGGGGGGGGTGGAGGAGGGGGAGAGAGCAAGGTAGAGAGAGAGGAGAGAGAGAGAGAGACTGAGAGAGAGTCAAGACAGACAGACACAGTGACACACACACAGAGAGGAGAGAGAGAGAGAGAGAGAGCGGAGAGAGAGAGCGGGGAGAGAGAGAGAAAGAGACAGAGACAGAGATAGAAACAGACAGACAGACACAGTGAGACACACACAGAGGAGAGAGAGACAGAGACAGCGACAGAGAGGGAGGGAGAGAGAGAGAGCTAGACAGACACACACAGAGGAGAGAGAGAGGGAGTGGGAGGGAGAGAGAGAGAGTCAGACAGACACTGTGACATATACACAGAGGAGTGTGTGTGTGTGTGTGTGTGAGAGAGAGAGAGAGAGAGAGAGAGAGAGAGAGAGAGTCAGACAGACAGACACAGAGACAGAAACAGAGACAGACAGAGGGTGAAGCAGAGACAGAGAAATCCACCACACAGCAGCCTAACAGGAGACCAGGAACAAGACGACTCCAGTGGCACTTCATCACACTTGCTGAGCGAGGAAGTAAACAACAATGACAACACACACACACACACACACACAACACACGCGCGCGCGCACATCAACCACACACACACACACACACACGCACATCAACCACACACACACACACACACATCAACAAACACACACACACGCGCGCGCACATCAATCACACACACACACACACACATCAACCACACACACGCATGCACACACACACACACACTTGCGCGCGCGCATACGTCCGGACGTACGAACACGCGCGAGCACAAAATACAAAAGACATTCACATACACACGTGCGCGCGTTAGGGACAATCACAACTACAATACAAACACACACACACACATCAACCACACACACACACATGCATACACACACGCACACACACACACACACACACACAACCACACACACACACACACACACAGCACCACACACACACGCACACACACACACACGCACACACACAACCACCGCACACACACACACAAAAACAAAACAACACACATCACACACCCTCACCACTCACACACACCACACACAACACACATATCCACACAAAAAAAGACAACAAAAACGAAAACGACAGCACCACACACACACAACGCGAACGAACCATGCAACACACACATACACACACACACACCAGCGCGCGACAATCAAAACCACACACACACCACATCCAAATCACATCAAACACAACACACAACAACACGAAAACGACACACACAAAACATACACACACTGGCGCGTAACGTAGTAGTACGTACGAAAATCGCGAGCACAAAATACAAAAGACATTTCACTACACACGTGCGCGCGTTGGACAACACATCCAATAACAAAAAAACCACAAAACGGCACACAAATATAAAAAATAACAGACAATACAACAAAAAATAAAAAGACACAATAACACTGCGCGTTTGAATCACATCAAAAAACACATCAACCACATCAACACAACAATCAACCACACAACACACACACACACACACGCCACACACACAAACACGCGCACACACACACACACACACACACCAACACAAAACACACCGCGCGCGCGCACCATCAACCACACACACACACACACACATGCACCACACACACCCACGCACACAAACACACACACACGCGCGCGCCACATCAACCACACACACACACACACACACACACACACGCACATCAACCACACACATGCACATCAACCACACACACACACCCACACAACGCACACAACACACACAAACATACACACACTTGCGCGCGCCTATACGTACGTACGTACGTTCGAACAATCGCGAGCACAAAATACAAAAGACATTCACATACACACGCGCGCGCGTTTGGGACTATCACAACTACATACACAAACACACACACATCAACCACACACACACACACACACACACACGCGCGCACATCAACCACAACATACACACACGCGCACACACACATACACACACAAACATACCAACACCTGGCGCGCGCGCATACGTACATACGTACGTACGAAGAACAACGAGACAACAAACACAAAGACACACATACACACACGGGCGCGCGTTTGGAACACAACAACGGACAAAAACAAAAAGCACAACACACGCAGCAGACACACACACACACACACACACAACA
>NC_134881.1:53431522-53461522 GCF_041734735.1 Babylonia areolata | reverse complement strand
TTCAGTCCGGGGCACGGAGTACAACAATGACAACACTTAGTCGCGGACTTTTTAAAAAAAAAAAAAGCATTTTTCAGTCCGGGGCACGGAGTACAACAATGACAACACTTAGTCGCGGACTTTTAAAAACAAAGCATTTTTCAGTCCGAGGCATGGAGTACAATAATGACAACACTTAGTCGCGGACTTTTTAAAAACAAACAAAGCATTTTTCAGTCCGGGGCACGGAATACAATAATGACAACACTTAGTCGCGGACTTTTTAAAAAAAAAAAAAAAGCATTTTTCAGTCTGTGGCACGGAGTACAATAATGACAACACTTAGTCGCCGACTTTTTAAAACAAACAAAGCATTTTTCAGTCCGGGGCACGGAGTACAATAATGACAACACTTAGTCGCGGACTTATTAAAAACAAACAAAGCATTTTTCAGTCCGAGGCACGGAGTACAACAATGACAACACTTAGTCGCGACTTTTAAAAACAAACAAAGCATTTTTCAGTCCGAGGCACGGAGTACAATAATGACAACACTCAGTCGCGGACTTTTTAAAAACAAACAAAGCATTTTTCAGTCCGAGGCATGGAGTACAACAATGACAACACTTAGTCGCGGACTTTTTAAAACAAACAAAGCATTTTTCAGTCCGAGGCATGGAGTACAATAATGACAACACTTAGTCGCGGACTTTTTAAAACAAAGAAAGCATTTTTCAGTCCGTGGAACGGAGTACAATAATGACAACACTTAGTCGCGGACTTTTAAAACAAAGAAAGCATTTTTCAGTCCGAGGCATGGAGTACAATAATGACAACACTTAGTCGCGGACTTTTTAAAAACAAAGCATTTTTCAGTCCGAGGCACGGAGTACAACAATGACAACACTTAGTCGCGGACTTTTTAAAACAAAGAAAGCATTTTTCAGTCCGTGGAACGGAGTACAATAATGACAACACTTAGTCGCGGACTTTTTAAAAACAAACAAAGCATTTTTCAGTCCGGGGCACGGAATACAATAATGACAACACTTAGTCGCGGACTTTAAAAAAAAAGAAAAAAAAAGCATTTTTCAGTCTGTGGCACGGAGTACAATAATGACAACACTTAGTCGCGGTCTTTTTAAAAACAAACAAAGCATTTTTCAGTCCGAGGCATGGAGTACAATAATGACAACACTTAGTCGCGGACTTTTTAAAACAAAGAAAGCATTTTTCAGTCCGTGGAACGGAGTACAATAATGACGACACTTAGTCGCCGACTTTTAAAAAAAAAGCATTTTTCAGTCCGAGGCATGGAGTATAATAATGACGACACTTAGTCGCCGACTTTTAAAAACAAAGCATTTTTCAGTCCGAGGCACGGAGTACAATAAAGACAACACTTAGTCGCCGACTTTTAAAAACAAACAAAGCATTTTTCAGTCCGTGGCACGGAGTACAATAATGACAACACTTAGTCGCGGACTTTTAAAACAAAGAAAGCATTTTTCAGTCCGAGGCATGGAGTATAATAATGACGACACTCAGTCGCCGACTTTTAAAAACAAAGCATTTTTCAGTCCGAGGCACGGAGTACAATAAAGACAACACTTAGTCGCCGACTTTTAAAAACAAACAAAGCATTTTTCAGTCCGTGGCACGGAGTACAAAGCATTTTTCAGTCCGTGGCACGGAGTACAATAATGACAGATCAACTGTCCACTGATGCCTGATAATGAAACGCGTGCTTCACATTAATATTGGGTCAGTGTGAGTTTACGTTCAATGCTCAAAACACGGTTGTTTAACTCACTCAGTACGGCCAGTCCCCTCTTCTCCTCTACACAGACCCCTCGGATGTCCAGTGGGTGTCTGAATGACCCAACCTTTAGCTTCCGTCGTTAGAACTGTGGTATTCTTTGTCAACATTCACCTCTTCAGTATAAGAGCCTTCCGCTTGCAATATTTTGATGATGGTAATTGGGCTGAAACGCTGTTAACGTCGTCTCTTTCGCCGTTCGTATGGAGAGAGTTAACCGACTCGTTTCCAAGTTAGCCAACACATAGAAATCGTCCGCATTAATTCGTCACAAACAGCCGTCTGTCATCAAAGAACAACAATAATAAAAAAAAAGGTCAAGATTTCAAAACTGATATTTTCCAAGCCAAGCCAGGAGAAAGAGAGAGACCCAATTACTGCACGAGATCCGTTATTCCGTTACTCTTGACTGGGTTTGGAAAATAAATAAAACACGCACGCACGCACACAAATACACACATATATGTACATACACGCGCGCGCGGCGTCCATTGCGGGTCAGTTTCTTTCACTTGGTAGAGCCTTGACTTTTCCAGACGGTTGTGGGTGTAATCATGGCTGACTGTCAATGACCTCTGTGTGTCTGGTCGACTGGAACAACTTCTGACCATATTTGGTAGGAATCATAAACCGGCTTACGCTGGCCCAATTTAATGATAACATTAATATCAATAATGTTGATGATGATGATGATATAAAAATCATCATCGTCGTAACAATAATGTCAATTCATATAACGCCTATTTTCTAAATAGGGCTCTAGAGGCTTTGCACAAAAAAAAAAGAAGAAAAAAATGCGGAAAAAAAACAAGAAACACACACACACCTCACGGACAAACTGTTTTCTCTTTCTCTTTGTGTGTGTGTGTGTGTGTGTGTGTGTGTGTGTGTGTGTGTGTGTGTGTGTGTGTGTGTGTGTGTGTGTGTGTGCTGCAATTTCCACATTCACTTGTTTATACATGAACACGAGTGGTCTTTTACGTGAATGACCATTTTTACCCCTCTTTTTTGGGGGGGGAGTGGTGGAGGGTGGGGGGTTGGGAGGTGGGGGGTGGGATCATGCGGATATTCATAATTCATAGACAAAACGGGCTAAAGTTATAATAACTGCCCGGAACAAGGTATCAACTTCTTGCTAAGATTGAAATTAAGTGAACACCAAGCTAATATTGTGTGCGTGCGTGTGCGTATGTGTGTGTACACAGACAAACAAGAGTCAGGCAGACAGCTAGACAGACAGACAGAAGGCAGAGTCAGGTAGGTAGAGTCAGACAGTCAGACAGACAGACAGACAGGTAGGTAGGCAGAATCAAACAACTACAACAACAAAAAAACAAAAACACACCATCACCACCATTAAAATAAAAAACAATACTCCCTAAAAAATGCACAGAACCCCCCACCCCCACCCCCAAAGCACACAAATAAACAAAACAAAAATTGAACACTCAAACAAATTTTCATATACTTTTTAAAAATAAAATCTTATTTATATCATGGAGAAATATACTTACTGGTGAGTAGTATGTGTGTGTGTGTGTGTGTGTGTGTGTGTGTGTGTGAGAGAGAGAGAGAGAGAGAGAGAGCGAGAGAGCAAGAGAGAGAGGTTTAGACCAAATAGAAAACGTAACACAAACTTATTTTCATTTTCTTCTTTATTTCATAATCATCATCGAAAGTAATATATCAACTGTTGAAAAATGAGTATAAGATGTGAGTCCTTCAATTGCTAAAACAACAAAAAGGCAACCAAGCTATAACAAACAAAACAAAAAAACAAAAAAAAAACCAACAAAAAAAAAACAAGTGCCCAGCCTACGATGTTAAGCAATTGCCTGCGGATGATCAACAAAACACCTGCTTTCAATAGAATGGAATCCTATCTCCACAACTGGCCAGAAACAAGCAATAGAACACTCCAACTCATTCTCAAAAAGTGGAGAAAAAAAAAAGTCAGACTTGTAACAAAACACAACTCAACGTTGTACAAACTTTTATTTCCAGAGAACTCTGAGAGACAACAAACATTCCTTGGACTTGACACCTGCCCACTGACTTCTCAACGGTGCCTCAACACCACGAGTTCACCAGCAGAACGCAAACACCACAGATTCATTTGTGTTTTGCATCCAAAATGAAGTTTGCTCATATTTTCAAACGGCCAGAAATGCAGCCTCTCCATCTATGAAATACTGAAAGTACAAGAAAACAATCACAAAACCAGGAACAAGATATCATATTTGATCACAAGTGTTTCCTCTCGGCACATGACACTATGCTCCCATGTAAACCCAGCAGACTGCCAACTTGTCAGTGTCAGACAACCCCCCTAACACTGTCATTTTCACTGAACGTAACTGCATGACTTATTACCATAAAAATAACATGTCCATTCCAACTCCCACATGCACACAAACAACTTGAGCATATGTATGGTGAACATGAACAAGGCATGCGCATCCACCAAATGATTTACGAAACACCAAGAAAGGTTCTTCATAAAGATATGCATAACTCTTGTTTCTTTTCCCTGGCAAGTTCACAAGCGACGTCAGTAAAAAGAGGAAGAACTGTGGACAGTCTGCCTTTAAATCTCTCACAGCAAGGTGAAGAGGCATGTAAAAGGTGTATTTCCTGACAACTCTGGTTACAAACAAACATAATCCAAGACTGCCATAAAGGACAGTCATCACAGCAAAGATGTGAACACCATGGAAATCCTGCTGTAAACTCGAAGCAGTCGGCATCCCTTTGATATAGGGTAAAAAGCTTGAAGAACACAGGGAGGTCCTTAACGAGGCAAAGAAGCTGTTATTCAGTAAATCTTCCAATAAAGGGGAAACGTTATTCCGTCCACCAAACTGTCGATGTTGATCACACTGCACTTTGCACCCACTTGATAATCGCTGTCCTGTCACCAACTCATCTGCTCAAAACAAAGTGCTCAACAAGAAAACAAAACACAACAAAGGGTGTGAAGGAGGGGGGAGACAGCAGGAAGAGTTTCCCAGGTCAATCTCAAAAACAAAAGCTAATGTATCGACAGGAAAAACTTAACATGAGATTATCAAGCCATGATTTATTCATCAACTACATCAGTAAAGCCGATAAGCAACAGATGAATCAGTTTTATCTACATGATCATTGAAACAGGCTTATAAGGAAATATCTTCATGGTTTAAGAAGAGGTCCTCTGTAACAACACTGATCAATAAACTATTAAAAAAAAAAAAGACAAAAAAAAGACAGGACTATAAAATTTCAGTTCAGAAACAAAGCGAAAGATGTTTTTTTTAATTTCCTTTGTCTGAAAATTAACATAATTATTTCAGGGTGAACCAAATCATTACAAGCAGAACCACACACTTTTCTTTCATTTATCATCCCCCTGAAAATATTCTCATCGTTCACCCAACAACAACTTTAAACCTTTACAACACACATCAGAATAGAACTTTCTATATCTTTTCTTTTTTCACACTATTTCCCCCTCAAAACATTTCCAACAGCTATGACGAGTAGACAGCAAACACTGAAAACCCAGTTTCACAGCTCCTGACCAGCTAGTTGCATTTAAACGTCCTGTCGAGAGGCAAACAACGCACAGCGGAGGAAGTCTCTGGTGAGGTATGTTAATGTCCGTCAGCCATGATGGTTGGGTCGCAGCCCCTGACCTTCATGTTGGCGGGGGGATTGATGTAGATGTCCTTGTACAGCTCCTCCAATGGCAGCTCTGGGTCCATCTTGGCCTTCTCTGCCGCCTCCTCCACCAGCTTGCGCACGTCCACGTCAATTTTCTGACAAGGCACACACAGCACACCTTCATCACCACACAACACACCATCATCACCACACAGCACACCTTCATCACACAGCACACCTTCATCACCATACAGCACACCACCTTCATCACCACACAGCACACCACCTTCACCACACAGCACACCTTCATCACCACACAGCATACCTTCATCACCACACAGCACACCTTCATCATCACCACACAGCACACCTTCATCACCACACAGCACACCTTCATCACCATACAGCACACCACCTTCATCACCACACAGCACACCACCTTCACCACACAGCACACCTTCATCACCACACAGCATACCTTCATCATCACACAGCACACCTTCATCACCACACAGCACACCTTCATCACCACACAGCACACCTTCATCACCATACAGCACACCTTCACCACACAGCACACCTTCATCACCACACAGCACACCTTCATCACCATACAGCATACCTTCATCATCACACAGCACACCTTCATCATCACACAGCACACCTTCATCACCACACAGCACACCTTCATCATCACCACACAGCACACCTTCATCACCACACAGCACACCTTCATCATCACCACACAGCACACCTTCATCACCATACAGCACACCTTCATCACCATACAGCACACCTTCACCACCATACAGCACACCATCATCACCACACAGCACACCTTCATCACCACACAGCACACCTTCATCACCACACAGCACACCTTCACCACCATACAGCACACCATCATCACCACACAGCACACCTTCATCACCACACAGCACACCTTCATCACACAGCACACCTTCATCACCACACAGCACACCTTCATCACCACACAGCACACCTTCATCATCACCACACAGCACACCTTCATCACCACACAGGACACCTTCATCACCACACAGCACACCTCCATCATCACCACACAGCACACCTTCATCATCACCACACAGCATACCTCCATCATCACCACACAGCATACCTTCATCATCACCACACAGCACACCTCCATCATCACCACACAGCACACCTCCATCATCACCACACAGCACACCTCCATCATCACCACACAGCACACCTCCATCATCATCACACAGCACACCTCCATCATCACCACACAGCACACCTCCATCATCACCACACAGCATACCTCCATCATCACCACACAGCACACCTCCATCATCACCACACAGCATACCTTCATCATCACACAGCACACCTTCATCACCATACAGCACACCTTCATCACCACACAGCACACCTTCATCACCACACAGCACACCTTCATCACCACACAGCACACCTTCATCATCACCACACAGCACACCATCATCACCATACAGCACACCTCCATCATCACCACACAGCACACCTTCATCACCACACAGCACACCTCCATCATCACCACACAGCACACCTTCATCACCACACAGCACACCTCCATCATCACCACACAGCACACCTTCATCATCACCACACAGCACACCTTCATCACCACACAGCACACCTTCATCACCATACAGCACACCTTCATCACCACACAGCACACCTTCACCACACAGCACACCTTCATCACCACACAGCACACCTTCATCATCACACAGCACACCTTCATCACCACACAGCACACCTTCACCACCATACAGCACACCTTCATCACCACACAGCACACCTTCATCACCATACAGCACACCTTCATCACCATACAGCACACCTTCATCACCACACAGCACACCTTCACCACCATACAGCACACCACCTTCACCACACAGCACACCTTCACCACCATACAGCACACCTTCATCACCACACAGCACACCTTCATCACCACACAGCACACCTTCATCACCACACAGCACACCTTCATCACCACATAGCACACCTTCACCACCATACAGCACACCTTCATCACCACACAGCACACCTTCACCATACAGCACACCTCCATCACCACACAGCACACCTTCACCATACAGCACACCTCCATCACCACACAGCACACCTCCATCACCACACAGCACACCTTCATCACCACACAGCACACCTCCATCACCACACAGCACACCTTCATCACCACACAGCACACCTTCATCACCATACAGCACACCTTCACCACACAGCACACCATCATCACCATACAGCACACCTCCATCACCACACAGCACACCTCCATCACCACACAGCACACCTTCATCACCACACAGCACACCTTCATCACCACACAGCACACCTCCATCACCACACAGCACACCTTCATCACCACACAGCACACCTTCATCACCACACAGCACACCTCCATCACCACACAGCACACCTTCATAATCACCACACAGCACACCATCACCACACAGCACACCTTCATCACCATACTGCACGCCTTCATCACCACACAGCACACCTTCATCACCACACAGCACACCATCACACAGCACACCTTCATCACCATGCAGCACACCTTCATCACCATACTGCACGCCTTCATCACCACACAGCACACCTTCATCACCATACTGCACGCCTTCATCACCACACAGCACACCTTCATCACCACACAGCACACCTTCATCACACAGCACACCTTCATCACCATGCAGCACACCTTCATCACCATACTGCACACCTTCATCATCACACAGCACACCTTCATCACCACACAGCACACCTTCATCACCACGCAGCACACCACCATCACCATGCAGCACACCTTCATCACCATACAACACACCTTCATCACCACACAGCACACCTTCATCACCACACAGCACACCTTCATCACCACACAGCACACCTTCACCACCACACAGCACACCTTCATCACCACACAGCACACCTTCATCACCACACAACACACCTTCATCACCACACAGCACACCTTCATCACCACACAGCACACCTTCATCACCATACAGCACACCTTCATCACCACACAGCACACCTTCATCACCATACAGCACACCATCATCACCATACAGCACACCATCATCACCACACAGCACACCTTCATCACCACACAGCACACCTTCATCACCACACAGCACACCTTCACCACACAGCACACCTTCATCACCACACAGCACACCTTCATCACCATACTGCACGCCTTCATCACCATACAGCACACCTTCATCACCATACAGCACACCTTCATCACCACATAGCACACCTTCATCATCACACGGCACACCTTCATCACCATACAGCACACCTTCATCACACGGCACACCTTCATCACACCTTCATCACCACACAGCACACCTTCATCACCACATAGCACACCTTCATCATCACACGGCACACCTTCATCACCATACAGCACACCTTCACCACACCTTCATCACCACACAGCACACCTTCATGACCATACAGCACACCTTCATCACCGTACCACGGGGCGCAACAGCCAAGTGGTCACAGTGTTGTACTGCTCATTACACTGGCTGTACATGCTGCTGTTCGCCAACAGCCCAGTGGTTGCAGTGTTGTACTGCTTATTACACTGGCTGTACATGCTGCTGTTTGCCAACAGCCCAGTGGTTACAGTGTTGAACTGCTCATTACACTGGCTGTACATGCTGTTGTTTGCCAACAGCCAAGTGGTTACAGTGTTGTACTGCTCATTACACTGGCTGTACATGCTGCTGTTTGCAAACAGCCCAGCGGTTAAAGCGCTGGACTGCCATCAATGTGAGTGTCCCGGGTTTAAATCTCGGTAAACGGCACCTGGTGGGTAAAGGGTGGAGATTCCCCCCCCCCCACCCCCCCGATCTCCCAGGTCAACATAATAAATGCAGACCTGCTTGTGCCTGAAACCCCTTCGTGGGTATATGCAAGCAGAGGATCAAATACGCATGTTCAAGATCTTGTAATCCATGTCAGTGTTTGGTGGGTTATGGAAACAAGAACATACCCAGCATGCACACCTCTGAAAACGGAGTATGGCTGCCTACAAGGTGGGGTAAAACGGTCATACATGTAAAAGCCACTCGTGTACATATGAGTGAACATAGGAATTGCAGCCCACGAATGAAGAAGAAGAAGAAACACCATATGCTCACGGATCATAAGCTTTGGCGGTATGGACTGGACGTGAATGACACTTGTAATGTACCGTAAAGTTCGGTCTATTGAGCGCACTGGTATATAAACCGCACCCACTAAATTTTGGAAAAAAATTGAACTTTATACATACATAAGCCGCACCGGTTTATAAGCCGCACTTATTTCCGGTACCAGAACACATACTGATACTAAGAAAAGCTGTCGATACTGTAGGTTATGAAATAAACACAAGCGGGAACAACAGAAAGAAAAGCAAGCGAAAATACTGCTAGTGCCACAAAAAAATAAATAAACACAACGAAAACGCTTGAGCAGAGTAGAACTGAATGCTGATCTGAAGGCTTTAATGCGTGCGGATTTGATTTATAAAACGTGAACAGTTAGCACACTATCCTGAAGCTCATCCAAAAGTTCATGGACAGAAATCATGAATTCGGTGAGTTGAAGGGCAGCTAAGAATAGACGAGAACGTGACGCTCCCGGGATCGTTAAAATCGGCAAATAAGCCGCATCATTGTATAAGCCGCAGAGGTTGAAGCTGGGGTAAAAAGTCGTGGCTTATAGACCGAGCTTTACAGTAGTTGTATTCAATGTCACAAATATGGTGATACTGATCATGGATTGTATTCAACATCAGATAACAACTGTGATGTGGTGTTAACATGAACAACTGAATTCAACATCACATACAATCATGAAGTAGAAAATGAACAATGACTGCATTCAACATCACATACTATCATGATACAGAACATGAACTATGATTGCATTCAACATCACATACTATCATGATACAGAACATGAACTATGACTGCATTCAACATCACATACTATCATGATACAGAACATGAACTATGACTGCATTCAACATCACATACTATCATGATACAGAACATGAACTATGACTGCATTCAACATCACATACAATCATGATACAGAACATGAACTATGACTGCATTCAACATCACATACAATCATAATTCTGAACATGAGCAATGACTGAATTCAATGTCATATACAATCATGACATTGAACATAAACAATAATTATTGGGTATTGTATTTGTATTTCTTTTTATCACAACAGATTTCTCTGTGTGAAATTCAGGCTGCTCTCCCCAGGGAGAGCGCGTCGCTACACTACAGCGCCACCCATTTTTTTGTATTTTTTCCTGCGTGCAGTTTTATTTGTTTTTCCTATCAAAGTGGATTTTTATACAAAATTTTGCCAGGAACAACCCTTTTGCTGCCGTGGGTTCTTTTACGTGCGCCAAGTGCATGCTGCACACGGGACCTCGGTTTATCGTCTCATCCGAATGACTAGCATCCAGACCACCACTCAAGGTCTAGTGGAGGGGGAGAAAATATCGGCAGCTGAGCTGTGATTTGAACCAGCATGCTCAGATTTCCTCGCTTCCTAGGCGGACGCGTTACCTCGAGGCCATCACAGCATACACACAACTCCACTGCGCTGCTTCCATTTGTCACTTCTTGTCTGTTGACACACTAAAAAACAATTCTCACTGGTGCGTCCGTCTTCTCAAAACTGCGTTGTTGTAAATTTCTGCTTGCTGGTTCTCCACAGTAAAATTGTTCATAAACTGCAAAAAGTCCAAAACTCAGCTGCCCGTCTCAGTCCGACGTGCTGAAATGCCCCCCAAAATGGCCGTTTTCGGCGACGGGCGCAATAGCCGAGTGGTTAAAGCGTTGGACTGTCAATCTGAGGGTCCCGGGTTCAAATCACGGTGATGGCGCCTGGTGGGTAAAGGGTGGAGATTTTCACGATCTCCCAGGTCAACATATGTGCAGACCTGCTAGTGCCTGAACCCCCTTTGTGTGTATATGCAAGCAGAAGATCAAATACGCACGTTAAAGATCCTGTAATCCATGTCAGCGTTCGGTGGGTTATGGAAACAAGAACATACCCAGCATGCACACCCCCGAAAACGGAGTATGGCTGCCTACATGGCGGGGTAAAAACGGTCATATATGTAAAAGCCCACTCGTGCACATATGAGTGAATGCAGAAGAAGAAGAAGAAGGCCGTATTCAGCCCCTTCTAAAACAACTCCACTGGTTGCAAATACAGACCAGGATTAATATAAACTCGCCACCCATTGCTTTCACGCTTTGTCTGGTTCTTCGTCAAACTTTTCTGATCTCCTCACCGTTTACATTCCAGCAAGACAACTACGTTCATCATCAGACAGTCACTTTCTCTAAATATCCTGTTATGTTGTGTGTGTGTGTGTGTGTGTGTGTGTGTGTGTGCGTGTGCGTGTGTGTAGTCACATTTTGGTGTGTGTATGTAACATAGATATAATGTTTTATGTTAAAAAAAGCGTTTTTGTAAAGCACCTAGAGCAGATTTCTGGATAGTGTGCTATATAAGTATCCATTATTATTATTATGTTTGTTAGTCCTTCCGTCAAAGATCCTTCACATTCACTGCATCCATAAAGTGGAACTCCTTGCCATATGAATGAAGACACCCCCAGTCCATTTCCACCTTAAAAAACCAACCTCAATACTCGTCTGTTTAAAACTGCCTTTAATTAACTGATCTCCTGATGCCTGTGATGGTGTGGGTGTGTGCTTGTTTCAGTTTCGGTTTTCAGAATATGTTGTTGTGGTGTTGTGTGGAGGGGATGGGGGGGTGTGGGGGGGGGAGAGGAAGGCTGACTTTGGGGTGGTGATGTTGTTGTGGTGTTGTGTGGAGGGGGGGGGTGGAGGAAGAGGAAGGCTGACTTTGGGGTGGTGATGTTGTTGTGGTGTTGTGTGGAGGGGGGGGGGGAGGAAGAGGAAGGCTGACTTTGGGGTGGTGATGTTGTTGTGGTGTTGTGTGGAGGGGGGGGGGAGGAAGAGGAAGGCTGATTTTGGGGTGGTGATGTTGTTGTGGTGTTGTGTGGAGGGGGGGGGGGGGGAGGAAGAGGAAGGCTGACTTTGGGGTGGTGCAGTTGAGTATTGCATTTGTTTGGGTGTTGTGATGTATGAGATTGCTTCCAGATGTTTGAACTGGTTTTTAAGCGATTATTATGGACATTGAATTTAGTATGTACTTTAGATGCAATGTCTTAGTTGGACCAACCTGCACATGTGTGTGTGTGTGTGTGTGTGTGTGTGTGTGTGTGTGTGTACATATCTGTAACTATATGTACATATTTCTAAAATTCTGATTTTGCTAAATAGGTACTATTCAACTGTGAAGCGCTTAGAGCATACCATCTGATAAGGTGCTATATAAATATAAATAAACTCATTATAATTAAATTCAAAGTGACATGATACTGAACATGAACAATGACTGTAACAGTAATTACTACATTCAACATCCAATTACAATGTACACACACACACATCTTTTAGCACTTGTTCGCAAGCACACTGCACACATTCACAGGTGCAATTCTTCAAGCACCGTCACTGCTAACAGAAACACACTAACACACTAACTTGGTAATTGCTACCAAGTACACTGTGCTTCTCAAAGTCAAATCAAAATGCCTCATGATACTGCTATGTATTACCCAGGCCATATGAAATAAGAAAACTTGCAATTACATTTCCAGATATATCGCCAAACTTCAGTTTGCAAAAAGCTGATAGCTTAGCACCAAAGTATAATGAACTGTTCGCTGTGTTCCGATAAATTCTGCAGACTGAGCATGAAAAGTCAGTGTGTGTAACTGTGACTCAAGTGGGGGAAAAACACACAAGGACACTCTATCCATATGGGTCCCCCCCCCCATCCTTTTTCTATCTCACACACATGCCTACATACATATACTCATTCATCCAGACTTGTGTACACACACTCACACACACACACAATGAAGTCCACGTTTGACTGTTAACACTACTATTTAAAACAAGAGAGGCAAGGCCTTCAAGACTCACTTGTGATACACTTAAAAAAAAAATCCAAGCTTTTTATGTATTGAGTATAATTTCAAAATGTAATGTTTGAGAAAGATCAGTTTAAAGCAAATTAAGTCCCCTAGCATTAATTACAGAGTAATTTCCCTTTTTTACTATCTGCACCAAAACGTTTGCAAAATAAATAAAACTTCCATCCTTTGCAAAAGAAGTTCCTGTTTGAACAAAAAATGAAAATAATGACTGCTCTTGTTGTTGGGTCAGTATATCAGATCAAAGTGCCAAGTTTTGAGAATACAAAAAATATAAATATTATCGTAAATGCAGTTTGCATATAATTAGGCTTCATTTTTTATTTTTTTTGTGCCCATCCCAGAGGTGCAATATTGTTTTAAACAAGATGACTGGAAAGAACTGAATTTTTCCTATTTTTATGCCTAATTTGGTGTCAACTGACAAAGTATTTGCAGAGAAAATGTCAATGTTAAAGTTTACCATGGACACACAGACACACACACACACAGACAACTGAACACCGGGTTAAAACATAGACTCACTTTGTTTACACAAGTGAGTCAATAATGAGAGAAACAAACTGGATCACGGCAGCACAAAGAGCTGCTGTAGCATTCATGTAGACACCAAGGCCTGATCAGAGTGCTGGGTGTACAACAAGGTCAGGCATCAGCTCCTACTTTTTTTTTCGTTTCTCTCAAACAGCAGACGTGGTGTCGTGTATATGAATAAATCCTCACGCTTTGACGCCCCCATGAAACTGAACATGGAAATCATGACATCAAGCCTCGCCTTCAGTTTCAGTTTTTCAAGGCGGCATCACTGCGTCTGGACAAAATTCCAACAACACCACATCTTGGCCCAACACTCGGCTTATATCACAGATTGACATAAGTTTACATTTGGGCCAACAGCAAAGTGAGAGCTGTATTATCAATGGTTTCTCCAGTCAATGGGAAATCATTTACAGCGTAGTCTTTTGTGAAGGACTATGACTCTCAAACTAGGAGGTGAAATTGCACTGGCTCTTAGTGCTGTAGCCTTGTGGGCTAGTCGGCCTTTGGGAACCATCCCAACGCCGACTGTCCTAAAACCCTCTTGGCCGAGAGAGTGGGGATGTAACTTGGGCAAGACACTCTCCACTATAACCAAATTCTAGCCCAAATAGTTGGAACAGCAGTTGCCTCCTCTGCTGTTCTGGTGGTCATAGTCAGACACGACTGACTATCAAATATACACCACATCTGCCTGGCAGACACCTGACCAGCTGCATAACCCCAACGCCATCGGTCAGGCCTTGAGTGTATGCTTATCTTTTTGTCTACACATCACAGTGGATCTCTTCAACAGAATTTTGCCAGAGGACGACTCAGTGTATTGTCTCCTCCGTATGACTAGACGCTCGGCTCAGTTTGATTTTCCATTCAAGCTTAGGAGAAAGGGGTGCGATTCTGAGATTCGAACCAGGGCCCTCACGGACATTGTACTGGAAGATAAGCGATAAACCATTCAGCCATCTTGCTCCTCTAGCTCACTGTGTGTGTTTGTGTGAGTGTGTGTGTGTTACTCACTTCCATTTCGTAAACAATGAGCAAAATTGTGTCTCTCAGTCTGACGCTGTGTTATCCCCTTGTACATGTATACATGTATTGAGCATAACTACATTTATATGTGTATATGTCTTTTAGTTAAAACAAAGGCAAATACAGTTTTCATGTGTTAAGTATAACTACATTTATATGTGTGTATGTGTACATGCCTCCTTAAACAGCGGCAGATATGTAAGTCGGCGAATGTGCTAGTACCTTTTACATGTGTACATGTCTCGAAAAACAACAGCAGGTATGTGTAAGTCAACTAATGTGCTAGTACCTTTTATACGTGTACATGTCTCTTAAAACAACGACAATTATGTAAAGTCGGCCATTGCGCTGGTACCTGCACCGTAGTCAAATAACGATTCATTCATTCTTTCATCCCTTCCTTCGCTCACTGACCTTCAACTCGTCCTCGGAGGCCAGCCCCGCGGTGACGATGCGCTCCTTCCACAGGCCGATGGGGTCACGCTTCTGTCGCACCTCCTGCACCTCCTCTCGGGTACGGTAACTGGGGGACACAGCACAGCAACACACTGCTCACTCTAACTACAGGTACGGTAACTGGGGGACACAGCACAGCAACACACTGCTCACTCTAACCACAGGTACGGTAACTGGGGGACACAGCACAGCAACACACTGCTCACTCTAACTACAGGTACATTAACTGGAGGACACAGCACAGCAACACACTGCTCACTCTAACTACAGGTACGGTAACTGGGGGACACAGCACAGCAACACACTGCTCACTCTAACTACAGGTACGGTAACTGGGGGACACAGCACAGCAACACACTGCTCACTCTAACTACAGGTACGGTAACTGGGGGACACATCACAGCAACACACTGCTCACTCTAACTACAGGTATGGTAACTGGGGGACACACCACAGCAACACGCTGCTCACTCTAACCACAGGTACAGTAACTGGGGGACACAGCACAGCAATACACTGCTCACTCTAACTACAGGTAATGTAACTGGGGGACACATCACAGCAACACACTGCTCACTCTAACTACAGGTACGGTAACTGGGGGACACAGCACAGCAACACACTGCTCACTCTAACTACAGGTACGGTAACTGGGGGACAAAGAACAGCAACACACTGCTCACTCTAACTACAGGTACGGTAACTGGAGGACACAGCACAGCAACACACTGCTCACTCTAACTACAGGTACGGTAACTGGGGGACAAAGAACAGCAACACACTGCTCACTCTAACTACAGGTACGGTAACTGGGGGACACAGCACAGCAACACACTGCTCACTCTAACCACAGGTACGGTAACTGGGGGACACAGCACAGCAACACACTGCTCACTCTAACTACAGGTACATTAACTGGGGGACACAGCACAGCAACACACTGCTCACTCTAACTACAGGTACATTAACTGGAGCACAGCACAGCAACACACTGCTCACTCTAACTACAGGTACATTAACTGGGGGACACAGCACAGCAACACACTGCTCACTCTAACTACAGGTACGGTAACTGGGGGACACAGCACAGCAACACACTGCTCACTCTAACTACAGGTATGGTAACTGGGGGACACAGCACAGCAACACGCTGCTCACTCTAACTACAGGTACGGTAACTGGGGGACACACCACAGCAACACACTGCTCACTCTAACTACAGGTACGGTAACTGGGGGACACAGCACAGCAACACACTGCTCACTCTAACTACAGGTACGGTAACTGGGGGACACAGCACAGCAACACACTGCTCACTCTAACTACAGGTACGGTAACTGGGGGACACAGCACAGCAACACGCTGCTCACTCTAACTACAGGTACATTAACTGGGGGACACAGCACAGCAACACACTGCTCACTCTAACTACAGGTACGGTAACTGGGGGACACAGCACAGCAACACGCTGCTCACTCTAACTACAGGTACATTAACTGGGGGACACAGCACAGCAACACACTGCTCACTCTAACTACAGGTAATGTAACTGGGGGACACATCACAGCAACACACTGCTCACTCTAACTACAGGTACATTAACTGGGGGACACAGCACAGCAACACACTGCTCACTCTAACTACAGGTACGGTAACTGGAGGACAGACCACAGCAACACACTGCTCACTCTAACTACAGGTACGGTAACTGTGGGACACACCACAGCAACACGCTGCTCACTCTAACTACAGGTACCGTAACTGGGGGACACACCACAGCAACACACTGCTCACTCTAACTACAGGTACGGTAACTGGGGGACACAGCACAGCAACACACTGCTCACTCTAACTACAGGTACCGTAACTGGGGGACACATCACAGCAACACACTGCTCACTCTAACTACAGGTACGGTAACTGGGGGACACAGCACAGCAACACGCTGCTCACTCTAACCACAGGTACGGTAACTGGGGTACACATCACAGCAACACACTGCTCACTCTAACCACAGGTACGGTAACTGGGGGACACAGCACAGCAACACACTGCTCACTCTAACTACAGGTACGGTAACTGGGGTACACACCACAGCAACACACTGCTCACTCTAACCACAGGTACGGTAACTGGGGGACACAGCACAGCAACACACTGCTCACTCTAACTACAGGTACATTAACTGGGGGACACAGCACAGCAACACACTGCTCACTCTAACTACAGGTACATTAACTGGGGGACACAGCACAGCAACACACTGCTCACTCTAACTACAGGTACGGTAACTGGGGGACACAGCACAGCAACACACTGCTCACTCTAACTACAGGTACGGTAACTGGGGGACACAGCACAGCAACACACTGCTCACTCTAACTACAGGTACGGTAACTGGGGTACACACCACAGCAACACACTGCTCACTCTAACTACAGGTACGGTAACTGGGGGACACAGCACAGCAACACACTGCTCACTCTAACCACAGGTACGGTAACTGGGGGACACAGCACAGCAACACACTGCTCACTCTAACTACAGGTACGGTAACTGGGGGACACAGCACAGCAACACACTGCTCACTCTAACTACAGGTACATTAACTGGGGGACACAGCACAGCAACACACTGCTCACTCTAACTACAGGTAAGGTAACTGGGGGACACAGCACAGCAACACACTGCTCACTCTAACTACAGGTACGGTAACTGGAGGACAGACCACAGCAACACACTGCTCACTCTAACTACAGGTAATGTAACTGGGGGACACAGCACAGCAACACACTGCTCACTCTAACTACAGGTACATTAACTGGAGGACACATCACAGCAACACACTGCTCACTCTAACTACAGGTACGGTAACTGGGGGACACAGCACAGCAACACACTGCTCACTCTAACTACAGGTACGGTAACTGGGGGACACAGCACAGCAACACACTGCTCACTCTAACTACAGGTATGGTAACTGGGGGACACACCACAGCAACACGCTGCTCACTCTAACCACAGGTACAGTAACTGGGGGACACAGCACAGCAATACACTGCTCACTCTAACTACAGGTAATGTAACTGGGGGACACATCACAGCAACACACTGCTCACTCTAACTACAGGTACGGTAACTGGGGGACACAGCACAGCAACACACTGCTCACTCTAACTACAGGTACGGTAACTGGGGGACAAAGAACAGCAACACACTGCTCACTCTAACTACAGGTACGGTAACTGGAGGACACAGCACAGCAACACACTGCTCACTCTAACTACAGGTACGGTAACTGGGGGACAAAGAACAGCAACACACTGCTCACTCTAACTACAGGTACGGTAACTGGGGGACACAGCACAGCAACACACTGCTCACTCTAACTACAGGTACGGTAACTGGGGGACACAGCACAGCAACACACTGCTCACTCTAACTACAGGTACATTAACTGGAGCACAGCACAGCAACACACTGCTCTCTAACTACAGGTACATTAACTGGGGGACACACCACAGCAACACACTGCTCACTCTAACTACAGGTACGGTAACTGGGGGACACAGCACAGCAACACACTGCTCACTCTAACTACAGGTACATTAACTGGGGGACACAGCACAGCAACACACTGCTCACTCTAACTACAGGTAATGTAACTGGGGGACACATCACAGCAACACACTGCTCACTCTAACTACAGGTACATTAACTGGGGGACACAGCACAGCAACACACTGCTCACTCTAACTACAGGTACGGTAACTGGAGGACAGACCACAGCAACACACTGCTCACTCTAACTACAGGTACGGTAACTGTGGGACACACCACAGCAACACGCTGCTCACTCTAACTACAGGTACCGTAACTGGGGGACACACCACAGCAACACACTGCTCACTCTAACTACAGGTACGGTAACTGGGGGACACAGCACAGCAACACACTGCTCACTCTAACCACAGGTACCGTAACTGGGGGACACATCACAGCAACACACTGCTCACTCTAACTACAGGTACGGTAACTGGGGGACACAGCACAGCAACACACTGCTCACTCTAACTACAGGTACGGTAACTGGGGGACACATCACAGCAACAAACTGCTCACTCTAACCACAGGTACGGTAACTGGGGGACACACCACAGCAACAAACTGCTCAAACTACAGGTACGGTAACTGGGGGACACACCACAGCAACACACTGCTCACTCTAACTACAGGTACGGTAACTGGGGGACACAGCACAGCAACACACTGCTCACTCTAACTACAGGTACGGTAACTGGGGGACACACCACAGCAACACACTGCTCACTCTAACTACAGGTACATTAACTGGAGGACACAGCACAGCAACACACTGCTCACTCTAACCACAGGTACGGTAACTGGAGCACACATCACAGCAACACGCTGCTCACTCTAACTACAGGTACATTAACTGGGGGACACAGCACAGCAACACACTGCTCACTCTAACTACAGGTACGGTAACTGGGGGACACAGCACAGCAACACACTGCTCACTCTAACTACAGGTACATTAACTGGGGGACACAGCACAGCAACACACTGCTCACTCTAACCACAGGTACGGTAACTGGGGGACACATCACAGCAACACACTGCTCACTCTAACCACAGGTACCGTAACTGGGGGACACAGCACAGCAACACACTGCTCACTCTAACTACAGGTACAGTAACTGGTGGACACAGCAACACACTGCTCACTCTAACTACAGGTACGGTAACTGGGGGACACAGCACAGCAACACACTGCTCACTCTAACTACAGGTACGGTAACTGGGGGACACATCACAGCAACACACTGCTCACTCTAACTACAGGTACGGTAACTGGGGGACACAGCACAGCAACACACTGCTCACTCTAACTACAGGTACGGTAACTGGGGGACACATCACAGCAACACACTGCTCACTCTAACTACAGGTACGGTAACTGGAGGACACAGCACAGCAACACACTGCTCACTCTAATATATCGTTTAAAACTATTTTTGAAAAAGAGACATATATCTAAAGCATTGACGTATACTGTAACAGAGTAGCTATCAAACACCTGAGACTGAATGTATTGCCAGTACAGTGAATCAACATATAAAAAAGATGTGTTTATGCTGTAAATCTTCTATTGAAAATGAAAAACGTATACTGTTTTGAGTGACAATTGTACACCGACATCAGAGAAACATTTCTGAATAACTACATAAGAACTGATTTTGGTACACTACTTTTGTCAAAAAAAACGAGAAACATCACCAGAATTTGTCAAAATCCATTATTCATGCAATGAACAGAAGGAAACGTCTGAACGATGCCATCTGATACGTTTATGATTCAAATAATGATGCTATGTCCATCCCATTCCCTGACAACCTACCCCCCCTCCCCTCTTCCCCAAACTGAAAACTGACCCACCCCCCAGAGCCACCATCCAAGCAATGTTACATGTCTGTCTGAGTGTGTCTGTGTGCGTGCCCCATACCTGATTGAATGACACATTCTCATTCCCTCGCATCTTTTAAATCTCGTCTCAAAACTCACCTTTTCCCTCAGCAGTAAGTTCAACTGTGGCAGGTTCACTTCCTTTGCGTTAGCTGTGCTGGACTATGTATGTATACATATGTATGTGTACATAACTACATGCATGTATATGAATGTGTATTGTGTGCGTGTGCGTTTATGTAAGTTTGTGCCTGCCTATGTGTGCGTATGTGTTAGGGTAGCTGTTAGATACACATGTATTGTTAAAATGTATGTACCCAGTGTGTGTGTGTGTGTGTGTGTGTGTGTGTGTGTGTGTGTGTGTGTGTAGTCATATTTTGGTGTGTGTAACATAGATGTAATGTTTTATGTTAACAAAGCGTTTTTGTAAAGCACCTAGAGCAGATTTCTGGAGAGTGTGCTATATAAGTATCCATTATCATTATTATTATTACAGGAAATGAATGCCGAGTGCCCAATGGCAGCCGTCGGTCACCCTCTACCCAGGTAAGCAGCCTGTTATGCAAATGACCCCGAGTTTGTCAAGCACTGAGAGAACTTGGTCTCTGAATGAGGATAGGTGCGATGTAAGTGTCCATATCAATCATCAAGACGTGAGCCTGGCCCACCGTGACTGACCTTGTGCCCGGGTCGCTCATGCTGTGTCCGTGGTAACGGTAGGTGGCGCACTCTAGGAGAATGGGGCCGTTCTTGACGGCGTAGTCCTTGGCAAACTCTGTGGCCGACTTCACCGACAGCACGTCCATGGAATCCACCTGGGTGTGATAAAAAAAAAACCAACAAACAAAAAATACAAACCAATGTCAGTCAAGTAATGCTTCAAAGGCTGTCATTGGGAAGCATTAGAAAATAAGAAAGAAAAAAAAAAGAAAAAAAAAAAAGAGAGAAATTATATCAGGTGCGGCAAAACAAACTTAGACAAGCACTCGACACAGGAACATTTAACATGATTAAAAAGAAAGTAGATGTAGAAATGCTCATGAAGCAAATAAAGTTAAAAAAAAAATTACGCAATAAAAGGACTGATTCAGACCTGAAAAGAAGTATGGAAATTTTGTCTTAAAACTGCGTCTAAGAGACAGCCTTGCGTGTCCTTCTACCAAGAGCGACCCAGGCTTGATCTCAGCCCAACTGCTAAAACAAGGGAGGTAATACTGTGTCCTGTTTGAGGACATGACACTAGACAGAGCAAGAGCATCAAAGAAATGACAGACAGACAGTAAGACATGTAAAAAAAAAAAAAAGACTTAGCTGCTTGGATGCACAGGTCATGGGTGGAAGATGGCTGCCAGAGGAAGAGGGTGCTCTACAGGCATGCACAGGG
The DNA here is from genome assembly GCF_041734735.1 of Babylonia areolata. Lineage (NCBI taxonomy): Eukaryota > Metazoa > Mollusca > Gastropoda > Neogastropoda > Buccinidae > Babylonia > Babylonia areolata. The sequence continues at coordinate 53,439,064 of NC_134881.1, read as the reverse complement.
GAGGTAACACTGTACTGTATTGTACTGTTTTACTCTTTTTGTCACAACAGATTTCTCTGTGTGAAATTCGGGCTGCTCTCCTCAGGGACAGCGCGTCGCTATACTGAGAGTGCAATTCTGTTTTCCTATCAAAGTGGGTTTTTCTACATAATTTTGCCAGGGACAACCCTTTTGTTGCCATGGGTTCTTTTACGTGCGCTAAGCGCATGCTGCACAATGGACCTCGGTTTATTGTCTCATTCAAATGACTAGTGTCCAGACCACCACTCAAGGTCTAGTGGAGGGGCAGAAAATACTGATGACTGTGGGATTTGAACCAGTGCGCTCAGATTTTCTCGCTTCCTGGACGGACGTGTTACCACTAGGCCATCACTCCACACATACTGGGGGGAGGTAACCAGCTGCATCTAGGAGTGGAGTGATGGCCTAGAGGTAACGCGTCCGCCTTGGAAGCGAGAGAATCTGAACGCGCTGGTTCGAATCACGGCTCAGCCGCCGATATTTTCTCCCCCTCCACTAGACCTTGAGTGGTGGTCTGGACGCTAGTCATTCGGATGAGACGATAAACCAAGGTCCCGTGTGCAGCATGCACTTAGCGCACATAAAAGAACCCACGGCAACAAAAGGGTTGTTCCTGGCAAAATTCTGTAGAAAAATCCACTTCGATAGGAAAAACAAATAATACTGCACGCAGGAAAAAATACAAAAAAAAAAAAAAAAGGGTGGCGCTGTAGTATAGCGACGTGCTCTCCCTGGGGAGAGCAGCCTGAATTTCACACAGAGAAATCTGTTGTGATAAAAAGAAATACAAATACAAATACTCTTGTTTTCTCCCCTTCAGCACGGCAGTAGTTTGCACAGGACAGGGAATCGGACCCCTGTTAAAGTGTGCACCACTGGGTCACAGTGTAGTGTGTGTGATTAAAAGGAAATTTTCTATCTAAAATTACGTTTAAATAACATACTTACCGTGACCCAACTAGTGCAGACTCCGGCAGGGGTCTGACATTCCTGTCCTGTGCAAACTACTATCCGCCAATGCGGAGAAAACGAAACTACGGCCGATAACCTCCCGGAAGTAGGTAACCTCCCCTTTGTCCCACTGGCTAGTGCCCTCTTTTTCCGGCAGCCATTATGACTCCTGTTCCTGTGCTCTCCATACGGCTAAGTTTTTTTGTATTTTCTGTCTGTCTGTCGATTCTCTGGCGTTCTTGTTTTTTGTCAAATTTTGTCTCGAACCAGGTCACATAATTATATGGTTCGACTGGGATACCGGGCTAAACTGATGTTGAAACTGATGTTTGATCTAACATCCATACTGTGACCTGCAAGTGCAGACTCCAGCAGGGGTCTGATTCCTATCATCTGCAGAATACTACTCTGCTCAAGTGGAGGAACTGAAAGTGCCTGCACAGTGTTCCAAGACGCATTCTGTTCTGAACCCTTCTGAGAAGCCAACAGCAAAAACACAGTCATCTAACATGTCCCACTGTAATGCACAATATTGATCTACATTGCTTTCTTCTGCATTTTACAGCAGAGCAATGAATTATAGTCCTTAGCACCAACTGACAAGAGATTCTGTCTGCTGTTCTACTGGACAGCACTGTCAAAGACCGACAACATTGTCTCCAACTTCCTCAAACACTGTGAATGCTGCTAACTTAGTACTGTGTCTCCAACTTCCCCAAACACTACGAATGCTGCTAACTTAGTACTGTGTCTCCAACTTCCCCAAACACTACGAATACTGCTAACTTAGTACTGTGTCTCCAACTTCCCCAAACACTACGAATGCTGCTAACTTAGTACTGTGTCTCCAACTTCCCCAAACACTACGAATGCTGCTAACTTTGTATTGTATTGTACCGGCACTATTTTATTCTGCTGAGCTTTACAGATGTGAATGAAAACCTGTTCATTAATAAGCAAAGAGGACACTTGTGAGTACACAGCACTGCAGGATGTTCTCTGACAAGAAGACCCAATCAATGGCAACCCGATTCCAATAGCACCCACTGCTGCTGCTACTACAATTAGTTCATTGATACAGTGCTTTCAAACCACTCGTCAAACCACTTTACAATAACATATCTGTCAGACACCAAGCATACAACACCCACCCACCCACACATGTATACACAAGGATGAAAGAGATGGTGATCCAGATAGTACAGATAAGAAATGAACTGCCTTAATTATGCGGACTGCTTGAAAAGGAATGTTTTCAGACTGGTTTTAAAGCACACAGATGCCAACCCCTGAACAAGTGTTTGAAGGAACAATTACGAAATTTGGTAGAAACATTTTGAATTTGGTAGGAACACTGGGCCTCCAAGCCACATCAGTAAACATGCATTTTATCTACAAGGCATACAACCTTCAACATGGTGTAACTGTACGCACAATGTGTTCAAATGTAAACACGACATGTGATTAGCTGAGCATCATCACGTGAGACCAAGGTTAGTAGTGACTGCCCTGGCCTCGTGATCGATACGTCCAGAGCGTCTGGGTAATGTCACGACAGGAAAGCATGCGACCATGCTATGTGGTGGAAAATGAACTCCTCGGAACATTTTGATATCGGCGTAATGTCTAAACCACTGACCCAGATGCCCGGAACGTAGTCCCCCCGGGTGTAGTAACTGGTGGAAGCGGAGGCCCTGTCGGCGGAGGTGCCCATGCCGTAGCCGTTGTTCTCGCAGACGTAGATGACAGGCAGGTCCCACAGCTTGGACATGTTGTAGGCCTCAAACAGCTGGCCCTGGTTGGCTGCCCCGTCCCCGTAGAGAGTCACACACACATTCTTCTTGCCCTCGTACTTCATGGCGAAGGCGATGCCTGCACCAAGGGGTACCTGAATCCAGCAACAACAGCAATAAGTTCGTTATTTTCATTTATTATCTTACTGTATTGTATTCGTCCCCATAAAGCGTCACACACACACACACTCTTCTTGCCTTGTACAAGGCGATGCCCACGCCCAGGAGTACCTAAATCCAGCAACAACAACAATAATAACAATGACAATTTCATTTGTTAATGTATTGTATTCATCCACGTAAAGCATCACACACACACACACACTCTTCTTGCCTTGTACAAGGCGATGCCCACGCCCAGGAGTACCTAAATCCAGCAACAACAACAATAATAACAATGACAATTTCATTTGTTAATGTATTGTATTCATCCACGTAAAGCATCACACACACACACACTCTTCTTGCCTTGTACAAGGCGATGCCCATGCCCAGGAGTACCTAAATCCAGCAACAACAACAATAATAACAAAGACAATTTCATTTGTTAATGTATTGTATTCATCCACGTAAAGCATCACACACACACACACTCTTCTTGCCTTGTACAAGGCGATGCCCACGCCCAGGAGTACCTAAATCCAGCAACAACAACAATAATAACAAAGACAATTTCATTTGTTAATGTATTGTATTCGTCCCCATAAAGCGTCACACACACATTCTTCTTGCTCTGGGACTTCATGGGGTACCAAGGGGTACCTGAATCCAGCAATAATAATGCTATAAATATGACTGGTTCATTTGTTATTGTATTATCATTGTATTGAATTGTATCCGTCCCCATACATTTCTTCTTGGTACTTAATGGCAAAGGTGATGCCTGCGCCCAGGGGTACCTGAAACCAACAACAATAAGAATAATGAGTTCAATTGTTATTGTGTTGTATTTGGTCCCGTAAAGCATCACACACACTTTTTTTTCTTGTACTTGTACTTCATGGTAAAGGCTATGCCCACGCCAGTGGTACGTGAAATTAATGTTCAGCTTATCTGTTAATGTATTGTATTACTCTTGTCATAAGAGAATTCTAAAAAATTCAGGCTACTTTTTCTTACCAGAGCGAGTGAGACGCAACAGTGCAGTGCCACCTTTTTTCTTCTTCTTTTTTCTTTCTTTGCCTGCCAGCGTATTTGTTTTCCTATCAGAGAGGATTTTCCTATAGAATTTTGCCAAGGAAAACCCTTTTGTTGCCATGGGTTCTTTTCATGTGTGCTGTGCTAAGCTCATGCTACACATGTTAACTTGGTTTATCGTCTCTTACAAATACTAGTATCCAGACCAACACTAAAGGTCTAGTGGAGAGGGTGAAAATACTGGCAAGTGTGGGATTCAATCCAGCGCATTCGGATTCTCTCGATTCTTTGATGGACGCATTACAACCAGGCCACCACAATACGTTTTGCCCCTGATCAACTTCGCTTTAAGCTCTTCACAATGCAGCAATTCCAATGATAAAACATTATGTGAGATCGTGATCCGTCCAAACATTCAGTCCTACAGAGTGATTAACTCTTTCCAGACGAAGGAATGCTCACGCATTCCTACACAAAACGTATTCGGTTTCGGACAAATGAATGGAATAGCATTCTCCGAAAGTAAAATTCCATCATGCGCTGTACACGTGATTTTGTGATTAGCCAAGCAGAGTGCGCTATTCTGGGTCACTCCACAATCGAACAGTATGATTGGTTAATATGGGATGTGTGGCCTGTCTCGCACACACGCTGACAAAGTCACTGACCGGTCGTCTGCTCGCGTGCCAGCCTGTTAGCAAAGCGGCCTCTTCTCGGAATGTTGTGAAGCGAACAAGGCAGTGACGGCAATGTTTTAGGGTTGCCGAAGTACTTGAAATGCTACAAACTGAAGGGTCGGACATTGAAGAGGTGGATGATGATGAAGAAGAAAGCGAATTTAATGTAGAAAGCGAGCATGGGTATGGTGATTCGGGGTGAAAAATTGGCAGTATTTTCTACATATGGCAAAACTGTAAAAATAAGATGAGAAATTTGATTTTTTTTACATGTAATAGCTCAACACGTAATAAACCAGTTCTGAAAGTTTCATTTTCTTACACAGTATTTTGTATTTTTTGTAATTTTTTTCCCTAACCCTTACAAATGGGCCGTCTGTGGGGAAAAGCAAGGGAGAAAACTTGTCGTCCCGAGTGAGTTAACATGACAAACTATAACAAGACAATGCCCACGCCAAGGGGTATCACTTTGCATGAGGACTTATGTGCATCATTTTCATGATGATACATGGACCCACTATTCCATCAATTTAGCAAAAGAAAAAAAAAAATCTCATGATGGAAAAAAAAAAACAAAAATAGAATCCTCCTCTTTCCTGAATTTGATTTTCAAAAAACTTGTAGTTGTACAGTTTGTGGCCAGGGCCTAAGCGGAGTGCATGCCTTAATATTGAAACAAAGTAAAACATAGGAGACAGAACAAACAAACAAAAAAGACAACAACATACAATATGTAACAAAATGCCAATACAGAAATCCGCATCATACTGAAATGCTCCCATTGATGAAATTAAGGACAATCAACATGGAAATTTGTACGACACAGAAGTATACAAGAATGCATGTAATAAAGAATAATCAAAGAACGCCAATATCGAAAATGAAAACAATACTGAAATATCCCCCCTTCCCCAATCCATTATCCCATGTAAAAAAGAACAAATAACTCTTTCATCGCCACAGGCGACTTAAGTTGACAAGACAGTGCACTGCCATAAGTGACTTTTGTCGAAATCGAGGGGTCATGTAGATAAGACCATTTTTCACACTGTAACAAAACTTGACACCTGCAGCCAGTTTCCCGCCAATAGAACAATGACTAACCTTTGCCCCCTAACTAAGTTTGAAGTGTACAAGTCCATTGTGTCGTTTCGACATGAACCAAAGCCTGTGACTGGGAGCATCATTTCTGAAATAACTGTCGCTGGGAAGTGCTCTTCACACAAGAAACTTGGCAGTGACAAGAGATAATCAAAATCATCACAAAGCGCTCTGACACTGACCTGAGCTCCGACGATGCCGTTACCTCCGTAGAAGTTGTTGGTGTACATGTGCATGGAGCCCCCCTTTCCCCTGGCGCAGCCAGACACACGCCCTGCCCACCAACACACATTGCTCACCGAATGATTCAGCACTTATATAGCTTTTAGAGGCATTTGACTGGCTAATTGACGGGTGCAATAGCTGAGTGGCTAAAGCGTTGGACTGTCAATCTGAGGGTCCCGGGTTCGAATCATGGTGACGGCGCCTGGTGGGTAAAGGGTGGAGATTTTTCCGATCTCCCAGGTCAACATATATGCAGACCTGCTAGTGCCTAAACCCCCTTCGTGTGTATATGCAAGCAGAAGATCAAATACGCACGTTAAAGATCCTGTAATCCATGTCAGCGTTCGGTGGGTTATGGAAACAAGAACATACCCAGCATGCACACCCCCGAAAACGGAGTATGGCTGCCTACATGGCGGGGTAAAAATGGTCATACACGTAAAAGCCCACTCGTGTGCATACGACTGAACGCAGAAGAAGAAAGAAGACTGGCTAAGAGCGGACCGGGCTAGATGGGTCGTCTTTTCACTGGTAGCCGCGCAAAAATTTGGCCAAGCAGAGCAAACCGATAGCCCTAGTTTGTATCAGTTTGATATGGTACAGTGTATGACACCAAACACACTGCATGCACAACATTATCAATGATGGCTTTCCGCAAAAGCTGACACATCTCTCTTGAAAACATTCAGCACAGCCCTAAACAAACAAACAGAAAAAAAACAACAAAAACAAAAAAACAACAGCAAACAAAACTGTTTGAGGGTTAAGTTCCCTTGATCATGTTTCAGTTTCAAGGTGGTGTCAAAGTGTGCAGGCCGATCCATACATGTATGTTACACATCTGCTGTTGAAAAAAAAGAAAAAAAGAACAAGAAAAACAACAACAACAAAAAAAAAGAAAAAAAAAAAAGGGGCAGATACATGACCTTCACATAAACCTCATCCTCATATTTCTGTTCTACGAAACAAATATTCCAAGAACAATTTCTATACATACACTCTTCTTAGTTTTTGTTCCTGTTATTATGATTATAAGCAAATTTGTGTAAATGTAACTCTTTTACTTATGCAAATGTAACTCCATGAATGGAGAGATCTTAGAGAGTTCAGTTTTCAGTTTTACAGAGGCGTCAAAGTGTACGGACTGATCCATGATACAAACAAGAGAGGCAAGGCCTTCAAGACTCACTTGTGATAAATTAAGTCCCCTAGCATTAATTACAAAGTAATTTCCCTTCTTTACTATCTGCACCAAAACGGTTGCAAAATAAATAAAAATTCCATGCTTAGCAAAAGAAGTTCCTGTTTGAACAAAAAATGATAATAATGACTGCTCTTGTTGTTGTGTCAGAATAAGAGGTCAAAGTGCCAAGTTTAGAGAATACAAAAAATATAACAGTAAATGTAGTTTGCATATAATTAGGCTTCATTTTTTATTTTTTTTGTGCCCATCCCAGAAGTGCAATATTGTTTTAAACAAGATGACTGGAAAGAACTGAATTTTTCCTATTTTTATGCCAAATTTGGTGTCAACTGACAAAGTATTTGCAGAGAAAATGTCAATGTTAAAGTTTACCACGGACACACAGACAACCGAACACCGGGTTAAAACATACTCATTTTGTTTACACGAGTGA
>NC_134881.1:53411522-53426522 GCF_041734735.1 Babylonia areolata | reverse complement strand
CTAGTCAAGGCATACAACAAGCTGAAAGAAACAACTGATTCATTCCAGTCAATTCAGTGTCTACTTTAGAATATTTACATGCACTAATGCAGTAAACAGATTTAGTTAGTATTACTGTATGTGTTATGTCCAGAATTTGTATTTCTTTCCTTTTAACTGTGAACAAGAAAAACAAGGTCATGTCTTTGAATACAACCTACCTGCTGGTAGGTTGTTAGGCCTACCTCAGTGGGAAGCAGTTTTTAGAATTTTTGGATTTCTGAACAAACCTCAAGGAAATAAACCATTAATGATAAAAAAAACCAAAAACAAACTTAATTCGGGAGACTTACAACCTGTTATTGGTATGACTGTGAAGATTTTTTTTTCATACAATATTCAAGTCAAATTTGGTATTGGCAGACAAGTATTTCCAGAGAAAATGGCAATGTTAAAGTTTACCATAGACGCACAGACGCAGACACAGACAGACAACCAAACACCCGGCTAAAACAGACTCACTTTGTTTACACAAGTGAGTCAAAAATGAATAAACAATCATGTGTGCTGGTGCAGGTAATTATTGTTCTGTTCACTGTCAGTAAGTTTTCACGCCCTGTTCACTATTAGTAATCATTTTAAATATTATTGCAAAGGAATTTTAAGAAAGAAGAGTTGTTCGTCTGCACTTTGCTGAGCCACAGGCAACGAATGGCTGGTGCCAGTGCAAACGTCATGAGGCCCCTTGCCTTGCCCTTTCTGAACTGAAGTTCAAGAACAATTAATGACCGACATGTTTTATTACGACAGAAAACCGTACTGTGCAGATCAGGTTGATAATCTGACACAAGTAGATATATGACTTCAGCTGTTGCTGTTGTTTTTTTGTTTTTTTTTATGGTGACCAAGCTTGTGTCAGAATGCCAATTCTTGAATCTGGCACTTGGCAGTCATATAATATATAATATGATACAACACACAAATAGCCACTCACGAACATGCACCGAAGTTACCCTCACACAACACACTGAACTCACCGATCTTGACCCTTGAGCAGCAGATCTTCTGAAAAGTGCAAGCATGATGAAGCGACGACCGACAGCCGAAACAGCAAGTCGCACAGGTCTGGAAAGTGTGAAAGAATAAGCAGACCGTCCCAGCCCGGAGTGATTGTGGAGCGAACGACCTTGAGGGCAAACAAGGGGAAAGCACTCGGGTGACGTGGAAGAACGAATCAGGGGAGGTCAATAACGCTGACACAAAGAGAAACTGGGAAGCAACTTTTTTCAAAATTTCATACAACATTAAGGTGTCTATTCTGTGTACACACGTAAACATATGAACAAAGAGAGGTGGTTTTAAATTTCATTTTCTCAATAGTCACATCTGTGGGACATGACTCTTGCTGACGATGTGAGCGTTACAGTATGTTTTCCGAAAGTTATTCTGGCTGAACATATCTATGCACGCACGAAAGTACACATACAAACACATACATATGGATATGGATGTGCACATGTGCATGCGTGCGCAGGTACTCGAACACTGTACGGACTGTACATACACCGTACATTGGCATGCACACCGGCACCACTCACACACACACACAGTGCAAACACACGTAACACGCGCGCGCGTTAGTGTGTGTGTGTGTGTGTGTGTGTGTGTGTGTGTGTGTGTGTGTGTGTGCACTGGCATGCGTACTTTATTGCATGCGTGCTACATATAGTTTACGGACCTCTCGGACAAGGGTGTATACTACCTACTCATCTCTCAGCAATTTCTTTCCCAGAACCAGAACTGAGAATGAAAGATACCTGCAGTGTTTATCAGTAAAAAAGAAAAAAAAAAAAAAGACAACACACACACACACACACACACACACACACACACACACACAGAAGAAGAAAAAAATACAAACACTGCCAAAGCCACAGGGGACGGCTCTCAAGTGTGTGGTCTTCCTGTTTGAGCGGATACCACACTCAGTCCCGGGCCGGAGTTTAAGATGACAGCCAACCTGACAGCTCAGTTGAAACTGGTAGGGGGCCTAATTCCAGTCGTATGTCCGCGACGCTAACTTCTTCAAGATGGTGTATGGATGCATTGTTGTGTATTTATAATAATGTGTTTATATATATATAAAAAAAAACCCCACAGAACTCAACAAACAAACAAAAATTCCGTTTTCCACCTCCATCTCATTTCTCTCTCTTTCTTAACTCTACATTCCTTCATACCAGTCCTTCCTTTAACGATTTTTTATCTGTTGATATTTATCAGTTTTACGTTTCTGTCTGTCACTGAATACATAAATAACACGGTAAGTGCTTAAATGTAAGAAGAAAAACAACAACAAACAAATCAGTCATACATGCTAAAAACTTTTCAGCCAGTGGGGACGATACTGGACTGCGTGAGCGTGAGTGAGCTGACGTAAAATGGGGAGGGGTGTGTGGGTGTGATTCTCTCCACTGACGTGTGTGTGTGTGTGTGTGTGTGTGTGTGTGTGTGTGTCGTCGTCGTCGTCTTCAGTTTAACGTCTTTCCGCTTGAAGTGATATTAAACGAGAAAAAAAGAAGAAAACAAACAAAAAAACAAAAAAAAAGTGGGGGTAGGGGTTGTGGGAGGGGGGAGGGGTAAAAGTGTGTGTATGTGTGGAGGGTGAATAGGGAGAGACAACGCTAGGGAAAATGGAAACGTGTGTGTGTGTGTGTGTGTGTGTGTGTGTGTATGTGTTCTCATCTCCATCGTTACACCATCCCATAATACGCTCTTTCCCTTGCAATCACTGTTCAAAACTGTACGAAATTCTCGGCCTTTTTTCTTATCATGTGACTTGAGTATACAGAGTGAGGAGTGATCTGACAACATCTCACAACATTCACTCCTGTGCTGTGGCATTTTTGTTGGGATATTGGAACTTTATCGTTTTACAAAGAAGCCTTGAAAGGTATGTGTTTAAGTGCATTATATTCCACCCCACCCTCTACCGTCTGTGTGTCTGTCTACATTTTTCTCTTGCTGCGTCTGTCTATGTCTCTGTCTTTCCCTTTGTTTATCTAATATTCTCTCTCCCTGTCTGTCTCTCTGCGTCTGTCTGTCTGTGTGTCTGTCTCCCCTCTCTCTTGATCTGTTGCCATTTTCATCATCATTGATAACTACTACTGAATAATTTTAGGATAATGTTTGGTATCTTGTGTTCAATTTGTTTTGGATTGGAAAGATATATATATATTTCATTTCATATGTGTTCTATTTTAAAAGCTTAGGGCGTATTTTCAGGATTAGGTGTAAATGCACATAATAATAATAATAATAATAATAATGATAATCTGACAGACTTGCGTCAGACCAGCATGTTATCTGAGCCACAGGACGATAGTCTCTGCATTCCATCAGAAACAATTTTCACAATGGGGAAATCCTGCTCTAGCTACTTGAGGTACACCACTGAGCGATACAGTAACAGCAGCGACAAGAGTTAGTTCTGTATTGTCCGTGTGTTCTGTGTGGCTTGTTCAGGATTAAAAGGGCTATGTTTGTCTTGAATAAAAGCTGTTGCACACTTCTTCTGTCATTGCTGCTGTGTGCACATGTCAAATGATCGGTATAAGGACAGGTCCGGCGCTTCCTTTTTTGAGGAAGTGTCTGGGTTTGTTCCAGTGTACCTTTTATTTACCTTGTGCTAGCTGAATTGGTAGCCGGCGTAAGCAACAGGGACTTAAAGTTGTGTACCTCGTGAATGGAGAGAGTTACCACTCTTTACTGTTTGTGGAAGAAATAGCTTTTTTTTGAGAGATGTCCTCAACCGTGCAACTGCAATCAATCATGAGGCCATTGCCCGCCTACTCCAGATAGAATCAACGCAGTCAGGACGCTGACGACCTCCCCACAGATGAGGAAGCCAGTAAAATTACCAAGCGACTTTCGTATAACAAAATGGTAGTAGTAGTTTTAGTAGTAGTAGTAGTAGTAGTAGTGGTGGAAGTAGTAGTTGTATTGTCCTTTATGTATTGCAGTGTGTTTTCACAACTCCGCAGACCATCAGAGGCAGCAGTGTGCTGTTCGCCATACTGAAGACAACGATGAAGCGCTCACACCACGCAGCCGGGGATGAACCCAGTCAACACCCAGGCTCCTCTCAGCAACAGTTCCAAGAACCAAGTTCCAGCCCCCCGTCAAAGCATCACAGACGTTCAGTCTCCTCCATGGCTACAAGTCCCAGTTTCCATTTCGGTGATTTCCTGACCACCGATGGACCTGCCCCGGTCAGCGCTACACACGGCAGTAGTACACATCGTCAGTCTGCTGGTGACACAGACAGGGGCGTGAACAGCAAGAGTCAAATCACAGACAGAAATACTGACCGTGAACAACTTAATCCACAGCTGGCTGTGACTGAGCGTACAGGCAAAAGGATGTATGCCCGCAGTGAAGGTGAGGAATCCTTCAACAGTCTAGAAGCTCTGACAAACACTGATGAACAGCCTGCATCAAAATCAACGTATTCTTTCTGGAAGCCTAAGCGCAGATGGTATATGCATTATTATGAGAGAATACAGCATAAGGTCTACACCATTAACAATGAATGTAAGGTTTTTGGCTGTAGAAAACAATTTGAAACCCGTTATCTGCTCACCAAACATGTACAGGAAGAACACACGGATGGCAGTGGGAATTTTAAGTGTACATCTGATGGCTGTGAAAAAAAATACAAGCACATTTCTACTTTAGTTTATCATCAGAGAGTAGATCATGAGTCCAAATCTACCGTCCAAAACTTGAAGAAGCATGCATGTACTTTTGAAGGCTGTGGAAAACAGTACAGACACAAATATGATCTACAGCGTCATGAGAGAACACAACATAAGATTCATAGCACTGACTATGAATGTAAGTTTTTAGGCTGTGGAAAACGCTTTGATAAAAGTAAAGTGCTCACCGAACATCATAGGAAAGAACACAGAGATGACTGTGGGAATTTTAAGTGTACATCTGATGGGTGTGAAAAAAAATACAAGCAGATTTCTGCTTTACTTTATCATCAGAGAGTAAATCATGGGTCCAAATCTACCGTCCAAAACGTGAAGAAGCATACATGTACTTTTGAAGGCTGTGGAAAACAGTACAAACACAAATATCATCTAAAGCATCATGAGAGAACACAACATAAGATTCGTAGCACTGACCATGAATGTAAGGTTTTAGGCTGTGGAAAACAATTTGAAAAGCGCAATTTGATGACAAAACATCAAAGGGAAGAGCACATGGATGACTGTGGCAACTTTAAGTGTACATCTGATGGGTGTGAAAAAAAATACAAGCTAATTTCTAATTTACTTTATCATCAGAGAGTAGATCATGAGTCGAAATCTACCGTCCAAAACTTGAAGAAGCATACATGTACTTTTGAAGGCTGTGGAAAACAGTACAAACACAAATACAATCTACAATATCATGAGAGAACACAACATAAGCCCCAAAGCACTATGAATGTAAGGTTTTAGGCTGTGGAAAACACTTTGAAAAGCGCAATTTGATCAAAAAACATCAAAGGGAAGAGCACAGGGATGACTGTGGGAATTTCAAGTGTACATCTGATTGGTGTGAAAAAAAAAAACAGATACTTTTCTACTTTACTTTATCATCAGACAGTAAAGCATGGTTCCAAATCTTGAAGCATACATGTACTTTTCAAGACTGAGGAAAACAGTACAAACACAAACGTCATCTACAGCATCATGAGAAAACACAACATAAGCCCCAAAGCACTGACTATGAATGTAAGGTTTTAGGCTGTGGAAAACACTTTGAAAAGAGTAAACTGCTCACCGAACATCAAAGGAAAGAACACACGGATGACGTTGGCAATTTTATTTGTACATCTGATGGGTGTGAAAAACAAATATTATATTAAATGTTTACTTCAGCATCAGAGAGTAGAACATCAATCCAAATCTACCGTGCAAAACATGAAGTAATCGTGTACTTTTCAAGGCTGTGGAAAGCAGTAAAAACACAAACAGCATCTACATCATCGTGAGAGAACACAACATAAGATCCCTAGAACTGAGTGAATATAAGGTTTTAAGTGTAGAAAACAATTTGAAAATGGTAATCTGCTCACCAAACATCCAAGGGAAGAACACACGGATGACAGTGGAAATTTTAAGTGTACATCTGATGGGTGTGAAACCCCCCCTCACTCCCCAAAAACAAAAATCCCAATGACATTGCATCTGCCCTGTCTCACGTGACTGTCACATGTTTGGACACTTCATGATGATTGTTGTACAACAAACACGTGACAGTCACGTGAGACAGGCAGATGAAAAGGTGTGGTGGTGGACTTGTGGTAACGCCTCCCACAAGGAAACGAGTATCCACGGGTTCAAGTCCCACACAAGGACCGGGATTTTTTTTTTTTTTTTTACTACTTCCTTCATGAGACCTTGCCCCGTGGTCTGGGTGCTAGTCATTCAGGTGAACTGAACCAAGGTCTCGTGTACAGCACGCACTGACCGCACGTTCAAGAACCCCGAGCAAGAAAAGAGTTGTCTGAAAAAATTCCATAGAAATATTCATTTCAATAGTAAAACAAATATTTTCTGAGAGAGAAAAGGAAACAGAAATTGATGCTCTGTCGAGGCGATATGCTCTTCCCGGGGAGAACAGCCTGAATTCCACATGCAGACAATTTATTGTCATCACGAGAAAAAGAGAATAAGCTCATTGATAAGTTTTCACTGTAGATGAAGTGTTGAATTAGTCATTGATGTAGAGTGAAGGCCTACAGGTAACGCGTCCGCCTAGGAAGCGAGAGAATCTGAGCGCGCTGGTTCGAATCACGGCTCAGCCGCCGATATTTTCTCCCCATCCACTAGACCTTGAGTGGTAGTCTGGACGCCAGTCATTCGGATGAGACGATAAACCGAGGTCCCGTGTGCAGCATGCACTTAGCGCACGTAAAAGAACCCATGGCAACAAAAGGGTTGTTCCTGGCAAAATTCTGTAGAAATATCCACTTCAATAGGAAAAACAAACAAAAGTGCACGCAGGGAAAAAAGGAAAGAAAAAAAGAGAAAAAAAGGGTGAAGTCTTTGCTTTGATTTGTTTCCAAACTAAGTCTCATATGTGCTTTTTATGATAGTTTTTTTTACCAACACTGCTTTCTTCTTCTTCTTCTTCTGCGTTCGTGGGCCGCAAGTCCCACGGTCACTCGAATGCACACGAGTGGGCTTTTACGTGTATGACTGTTTTTACCCCGCCATGTAGGCAGCCATACTCCGCTTTCGGTGGTGTGCATGCTGCGTATCTTCTTGTTTCCATAACCCATCGAACGCTGACATGGACTACAAAATCTTTAATGTGCGTATTTGATCTTCTGCTTGCAAATACACTCGAAGTGGGTTCAGGCACTAGCATGTCTGCACAAATGTTGACCTGGGAGATCGGAAAAATCCCCACCAGGCGCCGTCACCGTGATTGGAACCTGGGACCCTCAGATTGAAAGTCCAACGCTTTAACCATTCGGCTATTGCATCCGTCCAACACTGCTTTGATATAGGTCGCAAACATAGGTCACAAAATATCCAACATGAGCAAAGTTAAAAAGATTGTATTATCAAATGCTTATTTTACTCACCTCTGTTTTTCTCTCTTTTCTTCTGTCTCTGTTTTTCTCTCTTTCTCTGTGTGTCTGTCTCTTTGTCTATGTCTTTCTAGCTGTCTCTTTTTTATGTGTCTCTCTTTGTTTTACTCTTTCAGTCTCTCTTTCTATCACTGTTCTCTCTGTCTGTCTGTTTGTCTGTCTGTCTGTCTCTTTCTCCCTCTCTGTGTCAACGATGAATTGATTTTGTAGCTGTGCTTTTTATGAACATTTTTTTTTTTTTACCAACACTGCTTTGATTTGTCGCAAATATAGGTCACAAAAACATGAACATGACAAAATGTGTATTATTGAATGCTCATTTTACTCATTTGGTTTTTCTCTCTCTCTCTGTTCTTGTGTCTCTATTTTCTCTCTTTTTCTCTGTGTCTATCTCTCTCTGTCTCTGTGTCTCTCTCTCTCCGCCCCGCTCTCTCTGTCTCTCTCCCTCTCTGTGTCGACTAAGAACTGATTTTACATCTTCAATGATTTTTTTTTTCAATAAGTGATTTTCATATATTTTAATTAACTTCGTTTCTTTTGGTTTTCATGAAGAAGCCATTTGAATGATTAAACATACATTATCATGTAACTGAATCTTTGCAAAGAACTTTCCCTTTTTTGCCTGAAAGCGTATGTATGTGTGACGTCAAACAGGACCAGGATAGTTGATACTAAGACTGAATCTATCAAATCGCTCATCGAGCACACATGCGGATGAACTCACGCGCACACACATGCGCTCGCGCGTGTACACACACACACACTCATCATCCTCATCCTCAACAGAGAGGGAGAGGGAGAGAGAGAGGCAACCGAAACGAAAATAATATATGAACAAACTCCCGATTCCAAATCGTGCATTTTATTTCATTCAATCTCTCGATGCGAAGAACGAGAAAAAAACCAATGGAATTCTTCGAGATCACCTTGAATTCCTTCACCTTACAAGTGAGACAATTATCATCTGATTACATATCAATTCGGTGTGAAGAGACAACAATAATAACCCACAACGGGTTAAATGATAAAGAAATAGTGAACCTCTCCTAAACAGTAACACTTTTCAGATGGTTGGTACAAAAGAAAATTAAAAAAAAAAAAAAAGCAGCTTATCTCACGTCTCTCGCTTGCAAACTGACCTCAACGTTTCTGTTCCAGTTTCAAATCGGCATCACAGCATGCACATTGATCCATATACACAACACCAAACATGTTAAAAAAAAAAAAAAAAAAAAAAAGATGGGGGACCAAACGCTCTTGTCAGGCCTTGAGTCAACGTTTGAACGTAACATAATTATCTGAGGTGCGAAGAATACAAGAAAATGAAGTTGACTGGAGAGAGAGAGAGAGAGAGAGAGAGAGATTATCGAAGTTACCAGTGTAAAATGAGGTGTCACTCCGAACATATGTACACGGACACACTACTCTGTCCCTCCCTCTCTCTCTTACAGACACACACGCTACCTCACTCCCCTACACACACAGACACACACACACATTCACAAACTAACTTTGACAATAGCCTAAATCCAACCACATCTGCGCTAAAAACAAACGCGTGCATCCAGTAAAGGAGTGGAGGCGTGACCGTTCAGTGCAGGGTTACGTCGAGTTGTATCATCCAGGTAATGACAGTCAGTGAACTGATCATAGCTATCACATGGGATAAACACAGGTCATGGGTAGTCCTTTAATATCCAAGTAGGTATTCTGCCTGAACAGCAGCAGCAGCGGCAGTAGTCGTAGTAGTAGTAGTAGTAGTAGTAACTACAAGCATAGCAGCATTAGTCGATCTAACAGCAGCAATATCAGGTCAATAACAGTAGGATACGAACAACATTGTATTGTATTACATTGTATTGTATTATTTTATCACGACAGGGTTCTGTTCGTGAAATTCAGGAAGCACATCGCTACAGAGAGCGCTACCTTTTTCATGCCTGCGATTATATGCGTTTTCTTATCAAAGTATTTTTACATATTAAAAAAAAAAATTATTTATTTATTTATTTTTGGTTTAAACTTCACAGCTTTTTCACCAGGGATAAACCTTTTGTAGCCGTGTATTCTTTCAGAAGAGTTTCAGTGCATGCTGCACATGGGACCTCGGTTTATCGTCTCATCCGAATGACTGACTAGCGTCCAGACCACCGCTGGAGGCGGAGAAAAAAAAAATTACAACTGGCGAGCGTAGGATTCGATCCCGCACTCTCACATCCTCTCGCTTCCCAGGCGGACGCCTTACCACCGGGCACCCTCTCCACCAGTAGGAACAGGAATAAGCAGTTAGCAGACAGCATCGGCTGTTGCAGTGGAGGAGACAGCAGCAAGAGTGACTGTAGCAAAAGCAGAAGCAGTGGTGCGATTTGCAGTGTTAGCAGTTGCTGTAGTAATCGTAGAAGTGTAGTAGTAGTAGCAGCAGCAGTAGAAGAAGTAATAGTAGTAGTAACAGTAGTAGTTGTAGCACAGCAGGCAACGAATGGCTGGTGCCAGTGCAAACGTCATGAGGCCCCTTGCCTTGCCCTTTCTGAACT
The DNA here is from genome assembly GCF_041734735.1 of Babylonia areolata. NCBI lineage: Eukaryota > Metazoa > Mollusca > Gastropoda > Neogastropoda > Buccinidae > Babylonia > Babylonia areolata. Next base: position 53,416,355 of record NC_134881.1, on the reverse strand, counting down.
GAAGTTCAAGTAACAGTAGTTGTAGCACAGCAGCAGCAGCAGCAGCAGTACTAGTAACAACAGCTGATGCTGTAGTGCTTACAGGTGTAACAGTGCCATTTGTATCAATGACAGTTAGTTGAAACGCGGATGACAATACTTACACCAGTCAACAATAACTAATAATCTGTAACAATAACGGCGAAAATGGCCAAATGTCAGGAAATAATAGTTTTGGTGCACACGGTACGCCGTAGAAACAAGAATCTGGGAACAAATCCTAGAGATGTAGAGCAAAACATATATAATGTACGTACAGAGAGAGAGAGAGAGAGAGAGAGAGAGAGAGAGAGAGAGAGAGAGAGAGAGAGAGAGAGAGATTGGACAGTTGGAATGCATTCCTGTTCGGAGTTTCCTTTTTGGCGCCAAATATCCAAGGCGTTAAGACGTGATTACATCCATATACATTATTTTCTTAATGTTAGTCTGCATTGCAATCCATCGTATCTGCTCTTTTCGCCAATACATACTTGTTATTATTAATATCATAATCATCATTATTACTGCAGTCATACGTTCATGCCTTTTCCTTATCACCCTTTTCTGTTCTTAGGTTTCGAACCATTAACCATTGAAAGAGAAATTAATATTACAAGAATGTTTTTTTTCTCTCAGTAAAACGCCGATTATAATCCGAGAGTAAACAGTCTCTTTTTCGCAGTTCAGTTAAGACAAGGACATATGAGAAAATAAATTGTACGTAGAGAATTCCTACTCCCTATGTGTCTTTGTCAGTCTGTCTGTTTGTTCGTATCAAATCCTAATTCGCCCCCACCACCCCACCCCTGTTTTTGTATCGATAACAACACACACACACACACACACACACACACACACACACACACACACGCGCACACACACACAGCGTATAGGAGGGGGTGCGTGGTCCGATTCAGTGTGTAAGGGAAACACTGAGTTCTGTTAAATATATTCACAAAAACAAAAGCCTCGAAAAACTGTGTAGCATTTTCAGGATTTAGGATGATGATGATGATGATGATGATGATAATGATGATGATGGTGTGTGTGTGTGTGTGTGTGTGTGTGTGTGTGTGTGTGTGTGTGTGTGTGTGTGCAGAGGCAGAGACTACACGAGGGAAACGTGTGTGTTATTACATTTTACATATTTACAAAACAACAAAGAATCACATATTTTTAAAAACGACAAATTCAAAGTTTACCTCCATACCAGTACACACTCCAATAGCTTGTAAGAAATTTGCATCTACACAGAAAATATCAATGCAAAACTGCAATCAATAATCATGATATGAAACGGAACTAATAATCAGATTAGTGAGTCAGTTTAAAGGAAAAACGATTTGAGGTCATGGGTTTCTCAATTATTGTGTTTCTTGGTGGGAGAACAAAATGCAATAAAATCACGCACACACATACACACTCGAAAGCAACGCGCGCCGCGCGCGCGCGCACACACACACGCACACACACGTGCGCACGCGCGGCGAGAATTATAATCTGTCATGCTTGAGGTTACTTCGAACTGTGGATAATATACAGAAACAATAAATATAAATGGCTACGGTTCATTCAACTCCTACAATACCACAACCGTGTCTTCGTAACTAGATCACCATCCCCCTCCCCCCCTTCCTCCTCCCTGGCCCCTTCACCTACCCCCCGCCCTCTCCTCCCCGCCCGCATCCCCCCCCCCACCACCACCCCCAGCCTACCCAACCCTCCCTCCACACCATCACTCCGTCATTCACTCATAAATCTCTACCTAAAAGGAATGTCAGACAAGATAATTATATGCAATCCTACCTACAGGTAACGGAAGCGGTGGGATGTAACTGGAGGAGGAGGAGGGAAAGGGGGGTTGGGGGTGGGGAAGGGGGGGGCGGCCGTGGAAGAGGGTGGGGGGTGGGGAGTGGGGGCATGATGGAATGAGTGGATTGGAGGGGGGAGGGAGGGAGAGGAGGTTTGGGTGTAATCTCTCAGACTCCGACGAATAAAATATCATTCGTTTTTTTTGGCTGAAGATTAATGAATGGATGAAGAACAGGAATAAAAATGACAAAACATCACTATAATCTTTCAGGCTCAGACGAATAAACATCATTCGTTTGTGACCGGCTGAAGATTAATTAAAGAATAAATTACAAAAAAGTTTTTAAAAAAAAGGCAAACACATAAAGATCATGTATAAAACTAGTTACAGATAAACAACAATCACAAATCACAGAAGAAGAAGAAGAAGAAGAAAAAAAATCCGAAAAAAAAGATATTCCCGAACATCACTGAGGCTCAGAGAGTAAAGGACAACAGCAAATGGGAGTAGCTCTCTCCATCCACATGCTACACAGCTTCAGGTCAATGCCGCTTCTGTCACCGATACCCAGTTTGCTCCAATATTCCTTTCATTTACCTGCGCGCTAGCTGAATCGGCAGACGGTAAGCAGCATCGACTTGAAGTTGTGTGCCGTGTTAACTCTCTCCATTCGAACGGCGAAAGAGACGACGTTAACAGCGTTTCACCCCAGTTACCATCATCAAAGTATTGCAAGCGGAAGGCTCTTACACTGAAGAGGTGAATGTTGACAAAGAATACCCCAATTCTGACGACGGAAGCTAAATGTTGGGTCATTCAGACACCCACTGGACATCCGAGGGGTCTGTGCAGAGGAGAAGAGAGGACTGGCCGTACTGAGTGAGTTAACGGAGAGAGTTTCCACTCTATTATTGATAACACCATCATTAACAGCAGCTACAACAATATCAACGATGATAAATAATCAGTGGTATCAAGAAACGATCTGCTCTGATAGAAAACAAGAGGAGGCAAGGCCTTCAAGACTCGCTTGTGGCAAATTAAGTCCCCTAGCATTAATTACAGAGTAATTTCCCTTTTTTTTACTCCCTGCACCAAAACGTTTGCAAAAAAAATAAATATATCTTCCATGCTTAGCAAAAGAAGTTCCTGTTTGAACAAAAAATGATAATAATGACTGCTCTTGTTGTTGGGTCGAATATCAGATCAAAGTGCCAAGTTTAGAGAATACAAAAAATATAAATATAACAGTAAATGCAGTTTGCATATAATTAGGCTTCATTTTTTTTTTTGGTGCCCATCCCAGAGGTGCAATATTGTTTTAAACAAGATGACTGGAAAGAACTGAATTTTTCCTATTTTTATGCCTAATTTGGTGTCAACTGACAAAGTATTTGCAGAGAAAATGTCATTGTTAAAGTTTACCACAGACACACAGACAAACATAGACACACACACACACACACACACACACACAAACAACCGAACACCGGGTTAAAACATAGACTCACTTTGTTTACACAAGTGAGTCAAAAAAAAAAGTGTTTGAAAACAGGAAGAGCAGTAAACGGAGAGCAACAACAAAACGAAAATTTAATAAACGAAACATAAAATAGATATATGTTTAAGCTGTGTTACACGCCTCTATTCCGTTTCCCCTGAATGAAATGACACATACACACACACACACAGAAAACACACACACACACACACACACAGGTGGCATTCTCGCTGCCCGGTATCTCACCAACGTGTTGTCGTTCTTGTGGTATCATTGAAGTGAAAGATAAGTCTCCACACCCCCTTCCCTCTTCCCCCCACCCCACCCCACGTGAGGAGTGTGTAACATTAAAGCCCCATGTATACAACAAACCTATTTTTGTTTATCTACTTATTTTACAAACGTGTTATTGACAAAAAGAAAGAAAAAAAAAAGAAACAAAACAAAACAAAAAACAACCCCCCACCCCCCAACCAAACAACTAAAAAAAAAAACCCAAACAAAGACATCGAATAGTCCCTTTTCTTTTCAATTAAAAAAACACAAACCAAACCAAAAACAACATGATAATCCAAGGAAAAAACAAGGAAGACATAAAGAAGACAAAGAAAGGAAAAACAGGCCGACTAAAAACGAAAGAAAGAAAGGAAGAAAGTTCACAAAAAGAGAAATGCCTTTTTACAAATAAAACCCATAACTCGCTAGCTGCCTGCCGGAACAAGGTTCTAGGGGAAGGGGTGGGGGTGGGGGGGGGTATTCAGTTCGACAGATAGAATAAGATGAATAGACACAAACAAAACATAGATTGACAGATACGCAGATAGACGGAAACAGACACAGACAGGTAGATACGTAGACATACACACAAACAGACAGAGAGAGACACAGATACAGACGTACGCACAGACACGGAGATGAAGAGGCAGACAGAGAGAGAGGGGGGGAGACAACAGACAACACAGAAACACAAAGGGAGAGAAAGAGGGGAGAGGAAGGGAGAGAGAGGGAGAGAGAGAGAGAGAGGGGGGGGGGGGGGCGCTAGGAATTGTCGGCAGAGTCCTCCTCGCTGTGGATGTGCCTGGACGCGGTCTGTTTGGCGACGATGTTCAGCAGCACCAGCGCCTGTTCCAGTTTCGTGTCCATCTTGTTCACCTGAGTAGCGCACGTGCACACACACACACACACACAAGCACACACACACACACACACACAAGCACACGCACGTACACACACACACACACACAGAGTGGCGTTCAGATAATGCAAGATGATGATATGATGATCAATTAATCAATAATCTCCATATGATGGGCTCTAAGCGCCTCACATGAGATAGTACATACACAGTTGTGTATACCACACACTAGTACATGAGGACATAGAAGTGTAAGAACATCTACATACACCAATATGACAGTCAGTCGTGTCCGACTATGACCATCAGAACAGCAGAGGAGGCAACTGCTGTTCCGACTATCTGGGCTAGAATTTGATTATAGTG
>NC_134881.1:53376522-53399022 GCF_041734735.1 Babylonia areolata | reverse complement strand
CCCACACCCTCACGGACTCTCTGTATTGGCAGCTGAGCGTCTTAACCATTCTGCCACCTTCCTCCTCTGTTCTCTGTTCTCCCATTCTGACCGAACACAAACCTAATCTCCGCTCTGTCCCAACGAAGTGTGGGACACAAAGACACCATGAACAAAGCCCCCCCACACGTCACGCGGGGGTCACGACAAGCACGTTCAGCGCTACTCACAGCGGGGAGGGCGAAGAAAGAGATGGCAAAGACCGAGAAACAGGAGGCCACGATTCGGCCCATCCACGTCTTGGGCACGGTGTCTCCGTAGCCTATGGTGGTCACTGTGATCTGTGGACATGCACCACATCCCCGCCACATCATCACCACATCACATCACATCACCACCACATCGTCAACACACCACAAAATCGCATCACATCATCACCACATAACATCTTCACCGCATTAATCAGCACAGACACCGTGTCTCCGTAGCCTATGGTGGTCACTGTGATCTGTGGGCATGCACCACATCCCCGCCACATCATCACCACATCACATCACATCACCAACACATTATCACATCCATGTCTTGGGTAGCGTGTCACCATGTTCATCACATCACATCACACCACATCACGTCACATCACACCACATCATTATTTATTTATTTATTTATTTTTGATTATATTATTATTATTTATTTATTTATTTATCTATTTTTTATTCTCAAGGCCTGACAAAGCGCGTTGGGTTACGCTGCTGGTCAGGCATCTGCTTGGCGGATGTGGTGTAGCGTATATGGATTTGTCCGAACGCAGTGACGCCTCCTTGAGCCACTGAAACTGAAACATGTTCACCATGTTCTGCGAATATGTTCCACATCACCGCCACACTATCACCACATCACATCATCATCATCACAACGCATCATTGCAGCATCATCAGCACATCTATGTCTTGGACACTGTATTTCCGTGACCTATGGTGGATACTCTGATCACATATACCACATCACGGGCACATCATCACATCACATCACACCACACCACGTCACATCATATCACATCACACATCACATCACACCACACTACACCACGTCACATCATATCACATCACACATCACATCACACCACACCACACCAGTTTCAGTAGCTCAAGGAGGCGTCACTGCGTTCGGACAAATCCATATACGCTACACATCTGCCAAGCAGATGCCTGACCAGCAGCGTAACCCAACGCGCTTTGTCAGGCCTTGAGAAAAAATAATTAAAAACAACAACAACAAACGAACAAAAAAACATACATAAATGAATAACTAATAATATATATATATATATATATATATATATATATATATATATATATATATAACAGAAAAAAAAGAAAGAAAAAAAAACAACCACACCACATCACATCACATCAAGACAACAGCATCACAACACAACACACCACATCACATCACAATCACCACATCACATCAACAACACATCCATGCCGTCCAGGGCACCACGCCCCCACAACCTGAGGAAGAAGCAGGCATGTACCACGCCAGCAGCACCACACATCAAGCAGGTTGTTTATAGCCCAGCGGATCGCAAGGTGCTGTTCCAGGCTCACATCAACACCACACCCACAACTGACTTAATTGAAACCACAGACAGATGAATAGCTTGAATTTAGTGCACGTGGGGCGGATAGATTAATATGAGGGTACACGGACGGAATAGATTGATATGAGTAGACCTCGGATGAACAGACTGAAATTAGGAAACACTGGATGAACAGCTGTATTAATTGGGTTGAAATTATGAGGCAAGGAAAGAATTGATTGATATAAGGATACATGGGTCAAATAGAGTAATATTAGGGTTCATGGGATGAATAGATTAAAATAAGGGTGCATGGAGAGAATAGATTTGTATTGGGGTACATGGGATGAATAGATTAAAATAAGGGTGCATGGAAAGAATAGATTTGTATTGGGGTACATGGGATGAATAGATTAAAATAAGGGTGCATGGAAAGAATAGATTTGTATTGAGGTACATGGATGAATATATTGAAATAAGGGTGCATGGAGAGAATAGATTTGTATTGGGGTACATGGATGAATATATTAAAATAAGGGTGCATGGAGAGAATAGATTAGTATTGGGGTACATGGGATGAATAGATTAAAATAAGGGTGCATGGAGAGAATAGATTTGTATTGAGGTACATGGGATGAATAGATTAAAATAAGGGTGCATGGAGAGAATAGATTTGTATTGAGGTACATGGGATGAATAGATTAAAATAAGGGTGCATGGAGAGAATAGATTTGTATTGAGGTACATGGGATGAATAGATTAAAATAAGGGTGCATGGAGAGAATAGATTTGTATTGGGGTACATGGGATGAATAGATTAAAATAAGGGTGCATGGAAAGAATAGATTTGTATTGGGGTACATGGGATGAATAGATTAAAATAAGGGTGCATGGAAAGAATAGATTTGTATTGGGGTACATGGGATGAATAGATTAAAATAAGGGTGCATGGAAAGAATAGATTTGTATTGGGGTGCATGGGATGAGTAGATGAGTAGATTAATATCAGAGTTTTTAAGATGAGCGGGCTAAAATTAGGGTACATGAGACACCAAGAGGTCTTGAAAGGTTTAAAGTGTAAAAAAGGTTAAACCTGAGCAATTAGCAACATAGCACACACCTATGTACACGCACACGCACATACACACACACGCACGCGCACGCACAGACAGACAGACAGACAGAGAGAGAGAGAGAGAGAGAGAGAGATTAGTTAAGAGAAAATGAAAGAAAGGAAGACGACAAAGGAGGAGAGACAGAAAGAAAGAAAGAAAGAAAGAAAACCAAACTTTCGCCAAAAAAAGGCAATTCAAGAACGATAACTTGTCAACGTTAAATATGTCACGAAAACGGCGCGCTTCTCTCCCTTGGATCGACATCGACTCAACACAGAACAGGAAAAGATAGAATACACAATTCAAAGTGGAGCATTACAATACGATACACAGCCATGCAATGCCACAGAATCCAGAATACAATGCAATAAATACCACGGGATGCGAAAAACCAAAACAGCAACCCCACAAATGATCTAATAAATCATCACACAATGTGATGTAATGCACAATTCACACAGCGAATAAAGTCTCTGTACCGAGTCCACACCAAACCGTTGCTGAATAAAGTGATAGAAAACAATGCAACACAATGCAATGCAATACAATGCGATACAATACAGAGTACAATGTAATAAATATCACGGAATCCTAAAAAAAAATTCACCTGCAAAAGATACACACTACGTAATACTAAGTGGAGTGATGGCCTAGAGGTAACGCGTCCGCCTAGGAAGCGAGAGAATCTGAGTGCGTTGGTTCGAATCACGGCTCAGCCGCCGATATTTTCTTCCCCTCCACTAGACCTTGAGTGGTGGTCTGGACGCTAGTCATTCGGATGAGACGATAAACCGAGCTCCCGTGTGCAGCATGCATTTAGCACACGTAAAAGAACCCACGGCAACTAAAGGGTTGTTCCTGGCAAAATTATGTAGAAAAATTCACTTCGATAGGAAAAACAATTAAAACTACACGCGGGAAAAAATACACACAAAAAAAGGGTGGCACTGTAGTGTATCGACGCGCTCTCCCTGGGGAGAGCAGTCCGAATTTCACACAGAGAAATCTGATGTGATAAAAAGAAATACAAATACAAAAACAAATACTATGGACAAAATAATCCAGTCTATGGCAAACCAAAGTAGACTGTGGTGATACTAAGCAATGCAACAGATATCAATGCAATGTGGTACACAATGCAATGCAATAAATATCAAAGGATATGAAAAAAACAACAACAACAAAAACTGTAACAGATACAATATGATAACTGTAATCCGACAATCAAATCCAATATCAGCCCAACCGATGCAGAATACATTATGCAACCAAGTATTGTTCTAATGTCAAGTGCATATGCTTTAGTAACCTGACAATTGAGCATATAATTTTTCACTGTAGTTTGATGAAGCCTTTTGTACACGAAAGTGTGTCTTCACAAGTGACTGAGAACGTTGATGTTGTTGACCTTTTGCATTCATTATCAGTTGTTTCACTTGTCAGTTTAACGACTTCTCTTTTACGAAGTCCTTTAAGTAATTTCCTGTAACTGTATTTAGAGGGGTTTTTTTTGTTTTGTTTTTCTTCCAAATTTCACCCACATTTTTACCCTCATTTGCCCAGTTTTCTCCCAACCCTCCATTCATCCACATCTCCCACCCCTTCTAACTGATAATACTCAGATGTATTCATAAATACTTTAACAAAATGTCTTCAATCACCGATATGTGTGACGGGACATTAAACAAAATTCCTCCACATTATGCAACGACATGCAACTATGTACAGAATACAATTCAGCGATCATCCGGATAATAAAAAAACAACAACAAACAAACAAAGCAACAACGCACACACAAAACAAATCAACCAACAAAGAAACAATATGACAAAATTAATGTAGTAATTATACAGCACACTGCACTTCGTTCCAATCTAGTCGAAGGTAACCCGACGCAAAATATATAATAGTGATACAATGCGATGCAAAACAAGACAACGCTTTACAACGCAATACAATACAAGACAATACGATACGATACGATACATGACAATACAATGCAATACAAATACATAAATCATTCGGATGAGACGATAAACCGAGGTCCCGTGTGCAGCATGCACTTAGCGCACGTAAAAGAACCCACGGCAACAAAAAGGTTGTTCCTGGCAAAAATTCTGTAGAAAAGTCCACTTCGATAGGGAAAACAAATAAAACTGCATGCAGGAAAAAAAAAAAGAAAAAAAAAGGGTGGCGCTGTAGTATAGCGACGCGCTCTCCCTGGGGAGAGCAGCCCGAATTTCACACAGAGAAATCTGTTGTGATAAAAAGAAATACAAATACAAATACATGACAAGACAATGCAATGCAATCCTATACAACGCAATGCAATACAATGCAATGCAATCCTATACAACGCAATACAAGACAATGCAATGCAATCCTATACAACGCAATGCAATACAATGCAATGCAATCCTATACAACGCAATGCAAGACAATGCAATGCAATCCTATACAACGCAATACAAGACAATGCAATGCAATCCTATACAACGCAATGCAATACAATGCAATCCTATACAACGCAATACAAGACAATGCAATGCAATCCTATACAACGCAATGCAATACAATGCAATCCTATACAACGCAATGCAATACAATGCAATGCAATCCTATACAACGCAATACAAGACAATGCAATGCAATCCTATACAACGCAATACAATGCAATCCTATACAACGCAACACAATGCAATCCTATACAACGCAATACAATGCAATCCTATACAACGCAATACAATGCAATGCAATGCAACACAATACAATGCACTGCAGTACTCACCACGCCCCACCACAGGGCATCAGCATAGCTGGTGAAGTCCTCCCCGTTGTCCTTCTCGGCGAGGTAGACGAAGTAAGAGGAGAAAATCAGACCTAGAAATCCTATGTACAGCGTGGTGATTAATTCCTGCACAACACACACACACATACCCACACACGCACACACACACACACGCACGCACACACACATGCATGCTCGCAAACACACACACACACACACACACACACACACACACACACGCACGCACGCACGCACAGAGACTCACACATGCACACACACACACACAAAGAACACATTGGAACACAAACGTGGAAACACACGTACGCACGCTGGCACGCACACAAATACATACACGCACATGGTCACGTACGTACACACACATATACACAGGCACACGCACGAGCATATTCACAATGCATACACTTACGCGCGCGCACACACACACACACACACACACATATACACACACACGCACGCACATGTGCACGCACGCACGAATATATACATATTACACACATACAAGTACAAATGCACACAAATATGCCCGCAATCGGAGACACACACGCATGCATGCATACATACATACGAACATTCATACATACAATCACACATACGTCCAGACAGACAAACAGTCCGGCAGACAGACAGATAAACATTCAGACACAGGTACATGCACGCACACAAACACACGCACATTCACGCACACATGCAAGCACACACAGACACGCGGACGCGCACTCACTCATACACACACACACACACACATATACACACACACGCACATACACACACATACACACACGCACACACACACACACATGTATTATGCATAAGGCAATCGGCATTTTATCTTCATGATGATCGTGATGGTGAGCCATGATAATGGACATGTAAACAAAGGGAAGTCACACGTAATTTTGCGTCGATTGTAATCTGCCCTTGCCCACAGGTATCCCCCCCCCCCCCACATACACCCCCATTCCTCCCCCCCCCAGTCTCTCTCTATACTGATGACATCTCTCTCTCTCTCTCTGACTCACTGTCCTATCCATCTGTCAATCTTAGAGTGTGGGGGGAGGGGGGGGGGGATGCTGTCCAGTGTGTGTGCGTGCGTGTGTGTGTATGCATGTGTGTGCACGGGTGTGGGTGTGTGCGGAGGGGTGTGTGTGTGTGTTGTTTTCTTCATTATGTATACCCTTCTGCATGGATACCTTTTCCTTTCATTTATGTGTGTGCTATTTGTAATAGATGTAGATTAGCGAGGACAGATTTGGAAGAATAGGCAATGCCTAAAATCTTAACCCTTGAATAAAAACGTTTTAAGGTCTGAGTTCTGCGTTCTGTCTCCCGTCCGCGCCGTCTATCTCTTTCTCTCTGTCTTGTCTGTCTGTCTGTCTGTCTGTCTGCCTACCTGTCTGTCTCTTCATATCTACTTTGCTGTCTCTGTGTCTGCTCTCTCTCCCTCAAGTCTCTTTGTGCACTCTTTCTGGTCTCTGCCGCTCCCCCTCCTCTGTGTGTGTGTGTGTGTGTGTGTGTGTGTGTGTGTGTGTGTGTGTGTGTGTGTGTGTGTATGTGTGTGTGTGTGTGTGTGTGTGTGTGTGTGTGTGTGTGTCGTCCTCGTGCGCATGCATAATGCAAGAGTGCATGCGATCTCGTTATTGCTTGCGCGCGTGTGTATATACATACATACATACATACATACATACATATATATATATATATATATATATATATATATATATATATATATATATACATTCGGAGAGAGAGAGAGAGAGAGAGAGAGAGGAGGGAGGGACACAGAAAGACAGACACAGACAGACAGATTGACATTCATACAGACAAAGAGAGAGAGAGAGAAAAAAATCAGAAAAAGAGGGAAGGCAGATATATATATATATATATATATATATACAGAGAGAGAGAGAGAGAGAGAGAGAGAGAGACAGAGAGAGAGAGAGAGACAGACAGACTGTCCGACACAAAGACAAAGAGACAATGAGAAAGAGATTCAGACAGACAGAGACGCCCAGACGTCCAGCCAGACAGACAGAAGCAGAGAGACGTCCAGTAAGCCAGGAAGCAGAGCGGACAAAGGGGGAGTGCCCCCCCCCCCCCTGACAGACCTGTCTGTGAATGTACACCACAGAGCCCAGCAGTCTCCACGTGCCCCCCTGTCTGTCCACGTGCAGCATGCGGAGGATCTGTAGGAACCGGACCCCCCTGTAACCCACAGCACACATCATCATCATCATCATCATCATCATCATCATCATCATCACCATACCCCCTGTAACCCACAGCACACATCATCATCATCATCACCATCATCATCATCACCCCTGAAACCCACAGCACACATCATCATCATCATCATCATCATCATCACCACCATCATCATCATCATCATCATACCCCCTGAAACCCACAGCACACATCATCATCATCATCATCATACACCCTGAAACCCACAGCACACACATCACCACCACCATCATCATCATCATCATAACCCCTGAAACCCACAGCACACACACACGCACACACGCACGCACGCCCAGGCGCGCGCGCGCGCGCGCTCACACACACACACACGCACACACACATACAGAGACATGGAAAAGCAGAAGTAGTCTTGTGTTCCGTGTTCTTACTAGTATTGCAAAACGAGTAAATATCTTTGCAAAAGCGAATGAGAGAGAGAAGAAGGGAAAGAGAGAGAGAGAGAGAGAGAAAGAGAGAGAGAAAGAGAGAGGGAGAGATGGGAGAGAGAGAGAGAGGGGGGGGGAGAGATGGGAGAGAGAGATGGGAGAGAGAGAGATGAGAGAGCGAGAGAGAGATGGGAGAGAGAGATGAGAGAGCGAGAGCGAGAGCGAGAGAGAGAGAGAGAGAGAGAGAGAGAGAGAGAGAGAAGCATGGTTATTATAATGTGCATGTCACTTCAGTCGGTATATGCCTGTCATAATTATCATGCATACACGCGAGCGCACGCGGCGCATCTGGCTGCGTTCACATCACCACCACCACCAACCTTCCCTCCCTCCGCTGTGTGTTTGCATGCACTGCGATGATCGATTATGTCACCGGGGAAATCGAAGTACGAACATGGTCAGTGCAGGCAGCTTTCCCCTCCCAATCAACACAGAAACCTAATCCCTGGGTCAATACCTCGCGGAGCTTGTTCCGCTTCCAAAGGTACCCCCCCAAATCTGCTTGGAAAGAAGACAAATGCTACACCCCCTGTTATGCAGCAATGAGCAATGCAGATCGTTATTACACAGACACGGGTCGTTATTACTGCACCAGATGATGAGGAAGAGAGAGAGAATGAGAGAGAGAGTGCGTGCGTGCGTGCGTGCGTGCGTGTGTGTGTGTGTGTGTGTGTGTGTGTGTAAAAGAGAGAGAGAGAGCGACAGAAAAAGAATGAGAGAGAGAGAGAGAGAATGAGAGAGAGAGTGCGTGTGTGTGTGTGTGTGCGTGTGTGTGTGTGTGTGTGTGTGTGTGTGTGTGTGTGTGTGTGTGTGTGTAAAAGAGAGAGAGAGAGCGACAGAAAAAGAATGAGAGAGAGAGAGAGAGTGGGGGCGGGAAAGAAAGAGAGAGAGAGGGAGGGAAAGAGATGAGAGAGAGAGAGGGAGGGAGAGAGAGAGAGAGGTGGGGAGTGGGGGAGAGAATGAAAGAGATAACCTGTTATGCGGACTGTCTCTCACAGAAAGAGTGTATGTGTGTGTGAGATAGAGAGAAAGGGGGGGGGGGCAGAGATAGATAGAGACAGAGACAGAGAGAGAGAGAGAGAGAGAGAGAGAGAGAGAGAGAGGAGAGGGGGGCAGAATGAGAGACAGACAGAAGGAGACCGAGATGGAGACAGAGACAGAGGAGAGAGAGAGAGAGAGAGAGAGAGAGAGAGAGAGAGAGAGAGAGAGAGAGAGAGAGAGAGAGAGTGTACAATGATGTCAATAAAAGCACGGCGCTCTTACCTGATGGCTGAGGTGGCGAACACCTGTCCATTGGAACCCACACTGAGTACCACTATAGACGCTACCACCACCGTGAAATCTGCAACACACACACACACACACACACACACACACACAGCACACACACACATACACACGCACTCGTGACATAATCATGTGGGAATGATGATGATGGTAATGTGATGACGATTTCAGCCAATTATACATGTGTCTTTGTATCTGATCAGATAAAGAAACACACACACACACACGCAGATACACACTCAGGCAAACACACACACACACACACACGCGCGCAACGTAATCATGTGGCAATGATTATGATGGTAATGTGATGACGATTTCAGCCTGTTATACATGTGTCTTTGCATTTATTTAGATAAAGGAAAACACACACCCACACACACACACACACACACACACACACGCACGCACACACACACACGTACTTACACACACAGAGATCGAATGGAAAGAAACTGATTTCTCTAAACTAGCTTGAGTTTATTTTGCTAGGTATCTCTACATAATCGTTTGATATACAGCATACATCTGGTTGAAAAGAAGACCTCTACGTGTGCCGAAAAAAATATGCCCATCCTGTACCGTTTGTTGCACTTGCGTTTAACTCACTCAGTACGGCCAGTCCTCTCTTCTCCTCTACACAGACCCCTCGGATGTCCAGTGGGTGTCTGAATGACCCAACCTTTAGCTTCCGTCGTCAGAATTGTGGTATTCTTTGTCAACATTCACCTCTTCAGTATAAGAGCCTTCCACTTGCAATATTTTGATGATGGTAATTGGGGTGAAACGCTGTTAACGTCGTCTCTTTCGCCGTTCGTATGGACAGAGTTAAAATAGTTCTCTTTTTTTTTTGTTCTGGGTTGTAGGCCTATCTTTTTTTTTCTCTTCTCTTTTCAAGGTCTATGACAATCAATCTGTCACCTTCACCATGAAGTTCGTGCAGTGTGAACCCCTGACATTACACAGAGATTCTTACAACTCCTAAGTTTCTGTGAGTGACTGTAACCCAAGATGAAGGTCAAATCAAACGGCGATTCTGTCCATCTGTCCGCGTGAACATGGAAATTTTCAATCATGTTCACGTCAGTTACAATGCACTTCTCAATCATGATAACGTCAGTTACAACTCACTTTTCAATCATGATAACGTCAGTTACAACTCACTTCTCAATCATGTTCACGTCAGTTACAACTCACTTCTCAATCATGATAACGTCAGTTACAACTCACTTCTCAATCATGTTCACGTCAGTTACAACTCACTTCTCAATCATGATAACGTCAGTTACAACTCACTTTTCAATCATGATAACGTCAGTTACAACTCACTTCTCAATCATGATAACGTCAGTTACAACTCACTTTTCAATCATGATAACGTCAGTTACAACTCACTTCTCAATCATGATAACGTCAGTTACAACGCACTTCTCAATCATGATAACGTCAGTTACAAGGCACTTCTCAATCACGTTCACGTCAGTTAAAACTCACTTCTCAATCATGATAACGTCAGTTACAACTCACTTCTCAATCATGATAACGTCAGTTACAACGCACTTCTCAATCATGATAACGTCAGTTACAACTCACTTCTCAATCATGATAACGTCAGTTACAACGCACTTCTCAATCATGATAACGTCAGTTACAACGCACTTCTCAATCATGTTAACGTCAGTTACAACGCACTTCTCAATCATGATAACGTCAGTTACAACGCACTTCTCAATCATGATAACGTCAGTTACAACGCACTTCTCAATCATGTTAACGTCAGTTACAACTCACTTTTCAATCACGTTCACGTCAGTTACAACGCACTTCTCAATCATGATAACGTCAGTTACAACTCACTTCTCAATCATGTTCACGTCAGTTACAATGCACTTCTCAATCAAGTTCACGTCAGTTACAACTCACTTCTCAATCAAGTTCACGTCAGTTACAACTCACTCTTCAATCATGATAACGTCAGTTACAACGCACTTCTCAATCACGTTCACGTCAGTTACAACTCACTTCTCAATCATGTTCACGTCAGTTACAACTCACTTTTCAATCATGTTCACGTCAGTTACAACTCACTTCTCAATCATGTTCACGTCAGTTACAACTCACTTCTCAATCATGATAACGTCAGTTACAACTCACATTTCAATCATGATAACGTCAGTTACAACTCACTTCTCAATCATGATAACGTCAGTTACAACTCACTTCTCAATCATGATAACGTCAGTTACAACTCACTTCTCAATCATGATAACGTCAGTTACAACTCACTTCTCAATCATGATAACGTCAGTTACAACGCACTTCTCAATCATGTTCACATCAATCACAACTCCATTTTCAATCAATATCACATCAACTGCAACTCGGTTTTCAATCATGTTCACACCGATCACAACTCAATTCTAAATCATTTTCACGCCAAATTGCAACTCTAATCTCAATCATATTCGAACCAATTACGACTGCATTGCTCTAACGACCGGGAAACCTGCGGATTTATTGATTAGACAAATGGCCTTGGGGCTTCGCTTGGGAACACAATATATTCGTGCTCCTCTTTGGCATCAATGCTCAATTTCGACAGACGTGATCGAAGAGAGGCAAGGGGGTTTAGATAAATAGGTAGACAGACAGATGGAGAGAGAGAGAGAGAGAGAGAGAGAGAGAGAGAGAGAGAGAGAGAGAGAGAGAGAGAGAGCGAGAGAGAGAGAGAGAGAGAGAGAGAGAGAGAGAGCAAGAAAGCGAGAGAGAAAGTGAGAGGGCAAAGAGAGCGAGAGAGAGAGAGAGAGACAGCAAGAGAGAGAGAGCGACACACACACACACACACACACACACACACACAGAGTCACGTAGATACAGAGGCACACACATAAACACTGAACAGCGACACAGCACGGACTAAGGCAAACACACACACACACACACACACACACACACACACACACACACACACACACACATTTCAGTGCATGCGTATTAGATGACCGTTTATTTCTTTGTTCCCTTTGTTCTTTGTTGTGTCTATTAATCCTTCGGGATTTTATGACAATAAATGAAGTCAAGTCAAGTCACACACACACACACACACACACACACACACACACACCCTTTTCCAATTCTCCCATCCCTCCCCCCACCCCCTGCACTCTCCAACACACGAACAACGTCAACAACCGCAGCAGCAACAACAACAACGACGTCAACAACCGCAGCAGCAACAACAACAACGACGTCAACAACCGCAGCAGCAACAACAACAACGACGTCAACAACAACAACAACAACAACTCCATCCATCAAACCAGCCAATCAACGTCAAGAACGAACGAACGGAGGACATTGTAATTATCAATCAAGACTAATTGGATCGAATGCAAGCAATAAAATTTTGTTTGTCCCGTTTCTTCTTCTTCTCCCTCTTCTTCTTCATGTTCTCTGCGCTCCGTCTGATGATGGTCAAAGAGAGGAAAAGCGATTTCTCCAATTAAAATTCATCATTTTCATTTCAATGCACTCACTGACGGGCGCAACAGCCGAATGGTTCAAGCGTTGGACAGAGAGGGAGGGAGGGACAGAGAGGGAGGGACAGAGAGGGAGGGAGGGACAGAGAGGGAGGGACAGAGAGGGAGAGAGACAGAGAGGGAGGGACAGAGAGAGACGTTGGACTGTCAATCTGAGGGTCCCGGGTTCGAATCTCGGTAACGGCGCCTGGTGGGTAAAAGGGTGGAGATTTTTCCGATCTCCCATGTTTACATGTGTGCAGACCTGCTCGTGCCTGATCCCGCCTAAGTGTGTATACGCAAGCAGAAGATGAAATACGCACGTTAAAGATCCTGTAATCCATGTCAATGGGAAATCATTTACAGCTTAGTCTTTTGTGAAGGACTATGACTCTCAAACTAGGAGGTGAAATTGCACTGGCTCTTAGTGCTGCAGCCTTGTGGGCTAGTTGGCCTTTGGGAACCATCCCAACGCCGACTGTCCTAAAACCCTCTTGGCCGAGAGGGTGGGCATGTACTTGGGCAAGACACTCTCCACTATAATCAAATTCTAGCCTAAATAGTCGGAACAGCAGTTGCCTCCTCTGCTGTTCTGATGGTCATAGTCGGACACGACTGACTATCAATATATAATCCATGTCAGTGTTCGGTGGGTTATGGAAACAAGAAAATACCCAGCATGCACACCCCCGAAATCGGAGTATGGCTGCCTACATGGCGGGGGGTAAAACGGTCATACACGTAAAAGCCCACTCGTGTACAAACGAGTGAACGTGGGAGTTGCAGCCCACGAACGCAGAAGAAGAAGAAGAAGAAGGAGAATGCACTCAACAAGCGTTTTGACCTTGAATGATTTCCCCAAGATCTTCAAAGCAAGGAGCGCAACCGGTTCATATTGGGGGTGTTACTTTCTCCTTCTTCTTCTTCCTCCTCCTCCTCCTCCTCTTCTTCTCCTTCAACATTGTGTTGCAAGAGACTGGCATGCGAAGATTTCTGTTGTTTTCTTCGTTTATCTTTTTTTTTTAATATAAATTAATTTATAACGGACTGCTTTAATCTCTAGGATATTCCAAGACTTCAAGGGAGAGAGAAAGAGAGAGAGAGAGAGAGAGAGAGAGAGAGAGAGAGAGAGAGAAAACAAAGTTCCTTCTTTGAAGAAAAAATGATAGTAAACAACAGGCCACCCAACACATAATAACTCCGTTCATTCATCTATATCAATGCACCACGCAACATGTGCCAACACTGGAGAGAAAGAGACAGATATACAGATAGAGAGAGAGACAGAGACAGACAGACAGAGAGAGAGAGAAGAGAGACATAGAGACAGAGAGGAAGGGAGACAGAGAGGGAGGGACAGAGAGGGAAGGACAGAGAGGGAGAGACAGAGAGAGAGGGACAGAGAGGGAGGGACAGAGAGGGAGGGACAGAGAGGGAGGGACAGAGAGGGAGGGACAGAGAGGGAGGGAGACAGAGAGGGAGGGACAGAGAGGGAGGGAGACAGAGAGGGAGGGACAGAGAGGGAGGGACAGAGAGGGAGGGAGACAGAGAGGGAGGGACAGAGAGGGAGGGAGACAGAGAGGGAGGGACAGAGAGGGAGGGACAGAGAGGGAGGGAGACAGAGAGGGAGAGACAGAGAGGGAGGGACAGAGAGGGAGAGACAGAGAGGGACAGAGAGGGAGGGACAGAGAGGGAGGGACAGAGAGAGAGGGACAGTGAGGGAGGGACAGAGAGGGACGTGTGTCGAGAGAGAGAGAGAGAGAGAGAGAGAGAGAGAGACAGAGAGAGAGAGAGAAACGGATGGAGCCGTGTACTCGCTGCCCCTCAAACAAGCACCATCATGGTCTGGGAGCACAAAGCAGTTTCTGGATCCATGTGTCCCCTTCTTTGAAAAGACTTCACGCACTTACTTCATGACTCACTTTATTTACCTGGTCATTTCCTGGCTTCTTTCTTATTCACTCACGTTTTTTCTTTTTCTTTTCTTTTCTTCTTCTGTTTATTGGCGCACGTGCGTTAATGAAGTGAGTCATTGCTGTAACCCCGTTTCGCTGTGTGTGTGTGTGTGTGTGTGTGTGTGTGTGTGTGTGTGTGTGTGTGTGTGTGTGTGTGTGTGTGTAAGTGTGTGTGTGTGTAAGTGTGTGTGTGTGTGTGTGTGTGTGTGTGTGTGTGTGTGTGTGTGTGTGTGTGTGTGTGTGTGTGTGTGTGTGTGTGAAGTCAAGATTTTATTTCATGATGGTAAATTGAATAAGCAACAATTGCATTTTTTACATCAAGCCATCAATGAAAATAATAATAATACTAAAGTAATAACAATAAAAATAAATAAATAAATAAATAAGAATTAAAAAGAAGGGAAAAAAGGAGAAAAAAAGGAGAAAAAATAGGAGAGAGAGAGAATGAGAGAGAGAGAGAGAGTGTGTGTGTGTGTGTGTGTCTGTGTGTATGTGCGAGAGAGAGAGAGAGAGAGAGAGAGAGAGAGAGTCATGAAGGCTCTGCATTTCGTGTTTATTTAAAACACCGAGCAGGCCAGATCTGAGAGCAAAGAGAATCATTTCTTTATTTATTCCAAGACCGCTAAACAAAAGGGAGACGAATTAGAAAACAAATCGGTTTATTTATCATTTTATTTATTTACATATCCATTCATTTTTTTTTTTTTAAATATACAAATATCTATCTATTTAAATCAAATCGACAATCGGACGCTGTCTAAAAAAAACGAAGCAGGTTAGAAACTTAGGAAGTTAGATGGTTGGTTAGTTGATTTGTTTCTTAGTCAGACAACTGGCTTGCTGGTTGGTTTGTCTATCAGTCAGTCAATTATCGTTTTAAAAAAAAAAACAACTAAAAAAAAAACCAAACCCAAAGCAAATGGAACGAATGTTTTATTTATCTATTGATTTATTCCACGACAAGATATTAATCTATTCATTCGGTCTCTTCTTGTTTTCTTTTTCTTTCTTTCTTTCTTTCCTTCTTTATTCATTTATCCAATCAATCACGAAATAACTGCATTTATTCCTTCAATGTTTTATCATTAAATAAAAACATCTAATTCATTCATTCAATCTTTCTTTCTTTCATTCATTCATCCTGTAAGGCCAACCACCACCCCTTCTCCCACTGAAACAACGGAACGGCTTCCACCCTCTCTTCCACCACCCTCCCCTAACCCCCACCCCCCCACTCCTCTGTCGGACGTCACTATCCCTCTCCATTCCCGCCACATACCCTGACCTCTGACCCCACCGGCTTCCCCCCCAACTGTGGTCGCCTGTCACACCCAGTGACCACAGCCTTTAACCCTTTCACCGCCAGTCAGTTTAAGAGTGCAAATTAACCTTGTGCAGGAACCACAGAAAAGATGGTGTCAAAGAATAGCTGGGGGATTCCCCTTGTGATGTGTAGAAGAGAAAAAAAAGGCCAATCCTACCACTGAAAATTAAGAGCATTAGGTTAATGCACAAAAAGGCCCATCATCTGGTTGCATTTCAGTGACATGGGTGCTTTACCTGGCTGGTGCCGAAATGCGACCATGGCGGTGAAAGGGTTAACTCCCCCCCCCCCCCTTTTTTTTTTAATGTATTTATCTATTATTTATTCACCTTTTATTTTTATTTTTATGTATTTTTTTTTCTCAAGGCCTGACTAAGCGCGTTGGGTTACGCTGCTGGTCAAGCATCTGCTTGGCAGATGTGGTGTAGCGTATATGGATTTGTCTTTATTTTATTTTATTTTATTTTTTTACACAAGCACCGATATATTTATTTCGATTTCCAACCCCCATTTACCCGGCTTCCCCCAACTCACCATTCATTCTCTCCTGATAATACTCAAATGGTAAAAAAACAAAACAAAAAAAACACCAAAAAAAAATCTAACAAAAAGTCAACAGTTACAGTGTGTTGGACGGAACATCACACTAAAGTCCTCCTCCACAAAAAACAACAACAAAAGAACCGCAATGCTGGCTTCTTTAATAATTCAACCCTGCCTCATACAGAAATCATTAGACACTGCTCTCCCTGTCCGATACAAACGCACCTGGGTTACGTTCTACAGAGTTCACACACACACACACACACACACACACACACACACACTCACACACACACACACACACACACACACACAAAACAAAACACACACACACACACAAAAACCAAAACAAAAACAACAAAAACAACAAATAAAACAAACAAAACAACGCAGTGACGCCTCCTTCAGCTACTGAAACTGAAACTGAAACTAACCCCTTGATAAGGGCTTTGTCTTCTCTTGTCTTGTCTCACCCTGTTACTCTCTTTCTCTCTCTGTCTGTCTCTCTCTCTCTCTCTAACCTCCCACTCTCTCTCTCTAACTTCCCCTGCTCTCCCTCTAACCTCCCACTCTCTTTCTAACCTCCACTATCTCTCTAACCTCCCAATCTCTCTCTCTCTAACCTCCCACTATCTTTCTAACCTCCACTATCTCCCTACCTCCCAATCTCTCTCTCTCTCTCTAACCTCCCACTATCTTTCTAACCTCCACTATCTCCCTACCTCCCAATCTCTCTCTCTCTCTCCCTCTAACCTCCCACTCTCTTTCTAACCTCCACTCTCTCTCTAACCTCCCAATCTCTCTCTCCCTCTAACCTCCCACTCTCTTTCTAACCTCCACTCTCTCTCTAACCTCCCAATCTCTCTAACCTCCCAATCTCTCTCTCTCTCTCCCTCTAACCTCCCACTCTCTTTCTAACCTCCACTATCTCTCTAACCTCCCAATCTCTCTCTCCCTCTAACCTCCCACTATCTTTCTAACCTCCACTATCTCTCTAACCTCCCAATCTCTCTCTCTCTAACCTCCCACTATCTTTCTAACCTCCACTATCTCTCTAACCTCCCAATCTCTCTCTCTCTTTCTAACCTCCCACTATCTTTCTAACCTCCACTATCTCTCTAACCTCCCAATCTCTCTCTCTCTTTCTAACCTCCCACTATCTTTCTAACCTCCACTATCTCCCTACCTCCCAATCTCTCTCTCTCTCTCTCCCTCTAACCTCCCACTCTCTTTCTAACCTCCACTCTCTCTCTAACCTCCCAATCTCTCTCTCTCTAACCTCCCAATCTTTCTCTCCCTCTAACCTCCCACTCTCTTTCTAACCTCCACTATCTCTCTAACCTCCCAATCTCTCTCTCTCTCTAACCTCCCACTATCTTTCTAACCTCCACTATCTCTCTACCTCCCAATCTCTCTCTCTCTCTCTAACCTCCCACTATCTTTCTAACCTCCACTATCTCTCTACCTCCCAATCTCTCTCTCTCTAACCTCCCACTCTTTCTAACCTCCACTATCTCTCTAACCTCCCAATCTCTCTCCCCCCCCTCTCTCTTTCTCCCCTCTCTAACATCTCTCTCTCCCTTGGTTTAATCTCTCTCTCTCCCTTCCTCTCTCTAACCTCCCCTCTCTCTCTAATCTCCCCCCCTCTCTCTCCCACCCTCTATAACTTCCCCCTCCGTAATCACACACACACACACACACACACACACACACGCACACACACACACACACACACACAGAGCGGGCATCCAATTACCTCCCCGGAAATAGGGGAGTTGGTTGGTAACGACAGATGTCGCAACAAGGAAGCGGAACACGGAAACGGATCATGCGCTGATGGCAACTTCCGTTAAGGGAGACAACTAACTGGAAGGGTCGGTCACTCGGTTGTCCCCCCTTTTTTTCCCCCATTATCTTGAAAATTTGATTGGAGGTTGTTGTACTTTTCCTTCTTTCTGTTTTATAATTGATTCATTTTTAAGGGGAAATTTTGTTTGCCTTACGAGATGAAATCGATATTAAAACGAAAATTTGCTGCCACTTAAAAAAAACCCCAGAGAATAAAATATTTCCTCCTTTCCAACAAAGTGACTGTCAGTTCAATAATTTCAACATTAAAACAAACAGTGTGTGCATGCGTGTGCGTATGTGTGTGTGCGTGCGTGCGTGTGTGTGTGTGTGTGTTAGTGTGTGTGTAAGAGAGAGAGTGGAGGGGAGAGAGACTGGGGGAGAGAGAGAGAGAGCAGTGAGAGAGAGAGAGGGGGGGAGAGAGAGTGAGAGAGAGACAGTCAGACAGACATTAATTTTGGTTATGCAGAGGGACGGAAACACACACACACACACACACACACACACACACACACACACACACACACACACACACACACACACACACACACACACACACACACGTGGAGGGGGGAGATGAGGAGGCGTGGAAAAAGCTGCGGGGGTGTGATGGAAGTGTCTGAGCAAGTTTGCAGTCTACAGAACCTCTGCATGCATTAAAACAACAACAACAAAACCAAAACCCGAACTCATTCTCGTCGATTTGTAGTTCGTTAACTTTGAACTCAATTTAGTTCCTTCCGTAAAACTTGAAAATTACACCTTTCACTCGATATATCGGAACTACTACACACTGCCGACCATCTCGCTGAAACAGGGGGGTGGGGGTAGGGGACGGAGGAGGAGGGGGGATGGGGGGGGGGGGGGGGGTAATGACAGGAAAGACAAGAGAAAGAAAAAAAGACTGATGTGACAGTTAACGTTCGTTATTGCTTCTTCCGCTTTTTGCTCCGCGTGTGTTCCCATAGTCTGGAAACGCTCAATATAAACAAGCGTGAGCAGACAAGAAAGATGCCGAGGCTGTTGGAGGCTTTTATAGGTATGACCCACCGCGAAGGTCAAAAAATAGAGAACGGTTTGACTTTCACCTTGAGCAAATCCAGTCCGAGGACGCGGAAAATGTTCACTGAATATACCTCTGCTCTTATCCTTTTTGTGTTTTAAAAATCGTTTGTTATCTTTAAAATTTATTTTGTTTTCGCTCTATGTTTTGTTTTGTTTTAACTGACAGCAATATGATTGTAGCTGTGAATGAACTTTTCCCATCAAGCGAGTTTTTGCAACGTCGTTTTATCCTGAGAAATGTTTTTACAAAAACCTCACAAACTTAAATATGTCCTTGGCAATATTACAGGTACAGCTAGTCTGTGTTGTGTGTGTGTGTGTGTGTGTGTGTGTGTGTGTGTGAGTGCGCGCGCGTGTGCGTGCGTGCGTGCGTGCGTGTGGCTGTTTATCAGCGTGTGTGGCATTAGTGCATAAGATTTATGAGTGGAATGCGCCCAACACAGTACACACACACACACAATTACACCCCCCCCCACACACACACACAGCACCCCCCCCCCTCCCCCGCCCCCCGCACCGCCACACACTACATACCGATGATGGAGATGGGTTTCCTGCAGAAGCGGAACCGACCCTTCATTCCCATGTACTTGCTGCGGCAGCCCGCTGACCACAGCCGTATAACGTACTCCATGCCGAAAAACACCACCAGCACGATTTCCTGCACACATCACCTGACTTCAGCATCCCAACACGCTACCTGCAGTAGTCTGAACACGAAGGAGGAGAAGAAGAAGAAGAAGAAGAAGAAGAAGAAGAAGGAGGAGGAGGAGGAGGAGAAGGAGAAGAAGGAGACAGAGAGAGAGGGGGGAGGATAAAGAGAGAAAAAGAGAGATTGTGGAGTCTATACAGAGACAGAGGGATCTTCAACACATAGAGAAGAAGAAGAAGAATCGTTATCGAAGAATACAGAGAGATAGATAGAGATGTTGGATGATCTTCCTCTTCTTCTTCTTCTCATTGTCATCATCATCACCATCATCATCGTCATTTATTATCATCATTATCACTATCATCATAACCACCATCATCATCCTTCTCATCATCATCATCATCATCACCATCATCATCGTCATCGTCGTCATTATCACCATCATCATCATCATCACCGTCATCATTATCATCATCATCACCATCATCATCGTCGTCATTATCATCATCATCACCATCATCATCGTCCTCATTATCATCATTATCACCATCATCATCACCACCACAATCATCATCGTCATCATTATCATCGTCGTCATTATCATCATCACCATCACCATCAAATCAGACAGTCCCGAGAGACAGCGGGTGTGAGTCAGTCGTACGAAAGACTAATTAGAATAAAACAGTTTATCCTTCCTTTTTAATTTGCTGTTATTTGTTTACTTTTCCTTTTTTTTTTTTTTTTTTTTTTTTTTACTCTGCTGTAAGTGATGCTGCTGCTGCAGCTGACAATGATATTGATTATGTCGACGAGGACGACGACGACGACGAAGCAGAAGTTAACACACACACACACACACACACACACACACACACACACACACACACACAGCTACGTAGTGTTAATAAATCCAGGTCCCAAGGCCATCGTTTTTCATACGGAACGGGGGGAAAGAAACGCAAATGAGATGCTCTGGTGTAACACTCAGCTTATAAGACTGACGGACACACACACACACACACACACACACACAGAGGCAGACATACGGACGGACAGACAGACGAACACACAAGCGAACAGGCAGTCAGGCAGACCTACCATCCAGAACAGCGTGGCATTGGCAAACTCGGTGTATTGCTCTATCGTTGACAACACGGAGAAGATGAGACATATCAGCACCATCATGAACCTAAAGAAAAAACAACAAAAAAACATTGTTATATGAAGACCACACACATACTCCCTCACTCTTTTTTTTCTTTCACACACACACACAACCACACGCACGCACATACACAGACACAGCAATTGAGGGCCATTCCAATTCCTCTCTGATGGGGGTTCGTCCCCTGTGGAATCATCAGATGCCCCGGTGTAACAATCTATTCGTACCCCCACTAGTTTTTAACCTGGGTCAAATCTGGCTAGACCAGATTAAACCCAGGATTGATGTAGCTGGGCAAGCCCGTAGCTTCTTTTTTTTATCTTAATTTTTGTGTGTGTGTGTGTGGAAGTATCTGGATTTGTTCCAGTGTACCTTTTATCTACCTGTGTGCTAGCTGAATCGGTAGCATAATCAACACTGACTTGAAGTTGTGTACCTTGTGCATGGAGAGCAAGACTCCATCCTTCCCTCTGGTTGTTTTCTTTACCTTCTTTGCAAGCTCTTTCGACGCTGAAAATGGCGAGTTAAATAAACTTCTACGAATTTTTCTGCTTGGCAACAGGCTACTGACGATTTCACAGTTGCGACAGAGCAAGAATCAGCAACACACACCAGCTTTTCACACTACACAACATGCGGCTGGTTTACAAGTTCGCGTCAACGCTGCCCTGTATCTCACAACACACACAGAGAAAAAACAACCAAAAAAACCATGTGAAAAGCGTGCCTCATGCACTTGGTAATGTCATGTCCGCAGAAAATCAAGATGTCGGGAGATGAGTGAGGGTTTCAAAATAGCATTTCGAAAATGAAAATGGTGCAGTTACCAACCTGTGACGGCGACAGTACCATAAAAATGACTTCTCAAAATGCACAACACTCTAACGAAGAAATGTCACGCAACTAAAAATCACAGCACACTCCAAAAAACGCTCCAAGTTTCATTTTTCTTTTTACGAGC
>NC_134881.1:53369022-53371522 GCF_041734735.1 Babylonia areolata | reverse complement strand
CCCTACACAAAAAGAATTCAAAGACAAACACATTTATTCTTTCATTCTATGCCTTTGATTACAGAATGAAGTGTAAGCACTTGCTGCGATGGCTAACAAGCTCCCAAGAATCAGTTAAGGAGCACCAACGCCTCACATAGATATGATGAGCAACGAGACAAGGCAGAGTCCTAAATTCTTAAGAACTGTTGGCCTGTACACTAAATGGCAGTGCAGCATTGCCTGAGTGCCTTTGAAAAATCCGTGGCCTTTGTAAACGAGCGTCAACATGGAAAAGTACCTACAAACTGTTGCCTGTAATACGGTAGGCCATCAGCAAGTACTGATGGCTGTTGCCTTAATGAAGTGTAGGCATGCAAATTGACAAGTACCATTAAACTGATTGGCCCTGTATACTAAATAGAAGTGCAGACTTGCAATGTACCTTTAAAACTGTGGCCCTGTACAAAATGAAAGCGGTATTGGCATAGTACCTTTAAAACTGATGGCCCTGTGCACTAAACGGAAGTGAATACTGACTGGTACTTTAAACTGATGGCCTGTTAAACTAAATGGAAGTGCAATATTGCATGACGGTACCTTTCAAACTGTTGGCTTTGTATACTGAAATGGAAATGCACATTTGTGACGAACCCTTAAAACTGTTGGCCTTGTATAAATGGAAAGTGTAATATTGGCGAACATTTCAAAACTGATGGCCCTTGTGTACTAAATGGAAGTGTGCAATATGCATGACGTTCCTTCTGTTGGCCCTGTACACTTAATGGAAGTTTAATAATGGTACAATACCTTTCAGACGGTTGGCCCTGTACACTAAATGGAAGTGCAACACTGGCTAGCGGTACCTTTAGAACTGATGGCCCTGTACAATAAATGGAAGTGCAGCACTGGCTAGCGGTACCTTTAGAACTGATGGCCCTGTACACTAAATGGAAGTGCAGCACTGGCTGACGGTACCTTTAGAACTGATGGCCCTGTACACTAAATGGAAGTGTAGCACTGGCTGACGGTACCTTTAGAACTGATGGCCCTGTACACTAAATGGAAGTGCAGCACTGGCTGACGGTACCTTTAGAACTGATGGCCCTGTACACTAAATGGAAGTGTAGCACTGGCTAGCGGTACCTTTAGAACTGATGGCCCTGTACACTAAATGGAAGTGTAGCACTGGCTGACGGTACCTTTAGAACTGTGGGCCCTACACACTAATTGGCAGTCAGGGTACAGTGAAAGCAGCACACGGTGCAGCTCATAATTAAATCAGGAAGCAAGGGGGACTGGCGGCGGAGAACAGACCTGGCTGGTGTGGGGTAGGGGTGGGGGTGTGGGGGGTGGGGGGTGGGGGGCAGGGCGTGGGAGTGAGAGCATAATAGGAGAAAGAGAGGGGGGAGGGAGGGAGGTTGGGAGTGGGGGGGGGGGGGAGCAGTGCACTGCTGCTGCTTGTAACAAACTACTGGTGTTCCAGATGGTCTCATCAGCATTCTGCTGCTTCTTGGTGTTTTGGTACGGAAACAAACAGGAATCTGACGCCGCAACGCAAGGCACTGTTAGATAAAGGGAGACAAACAGGAATCTGACGCCGCAACGCACTCTCCACTCTTCACGGTTTTCTGATTTCCTCAGGGCGTCACCGAGCGTCAAGCCTGTCCACCCCCGGATGTTGTCTTCCCATCTCTTCTTCTGCCGTCCTCTCCTTCTGCCTCCTTGTACGGTGCCTTGCAGGAACGTTTTGGCAAGACCAGATGATCGGGAGATGTGTCCATACCACCTAAGTTTGCGTTTCTTCACTATGGACAGAAGGTCTTCGTAGGGTCCAATACTTTGCTTGATTCTGTTCTTCACTTCCTTGTTAGTGATGTGGTCTCTGTAGGAGATGCCAAGTAGTCTACGAAAGCATCTCATCTCGACAGCTTGGATTCTTCTCTCGATAAAGGGAGACAAACAGGAATCTGACGCCGCAACACAAGGCATTGTTAAATAAAGGGAGACAAACAGGAATCTGACGCCGCAACACAAGGCATTGTTAAATAAAGGGAGACAAACAGGAATCTGACGCCACAACGCAAGGCACTGTTAAATAAAGGGAGACAAACAGGAATCTGACGCCACAACGCAAGGCACTGTTAAATAAAGGGAGACAAACAGGAATCTGACGCCGCAACGCAAGGCATTGTTAAATAAAGGGAGACAAACAGGAATCTGACGCCGCAACGCAAGGCACTGTTAAATTAAGTACGAGTTGAATATAATGATTTTTTTTCTTCAGTCCTTGAATGGGAAAACAAATTGCCAGGGGTGGTTTTAGAGAGGGTTTATATTTGCCTTAGTTCATATGAACAAATACATAACGATCTTTCTGGCAAAGCACCGACCGAATTTTTGGATGTTCGAGTAATCTTTAAGAAAAACAAAATGCCCAGGGATATTTAGACTGCCATTCTTCTCCTGTCAGAGATTACAAGACAAGCCTTAAAATGAAATAAAATAAAATGTCATAACA
>NC_134881.1:53361522-53364022 GCF_041734735.1 Babylonia areolata | reverse complement strand
CCCCCCCCTCCCCCCCCCCCAACCAACCTCCACCCCCCTCACCCCCATCATCTGACGGTGCCAGCACTACACTGTCCTGTCACAGAGACTGAGAACCCAGCGCCGCTCATGATTAAATCAGGAGGGCAAGGGAATGGCACTGGAAACAGCAGGTCCCAGGGGGACACACCGGATCATCACTGCGACATCAGAGCTCGTTTGCACCCTCTCCCTCCGCCCACCCCATCCTCCGCTCCCCCTTCCCTCTCCACCCCATGCCTGTGTTCCCTCTGTACCCCTCTAGATGCTGTGAGGGGGGAGGAGGGAGGCTGCCAGCCTGAGATAGCGAATGCCTGTTCAGTAAATCAGCGGTACTCCCTTATCCGATTTCCGTTTGGACTGTAACGTCTGTTTCTTCTTTCCTCTCTACTTCCGTGATCTTTGAAGGAAATGACCTGATTTGTTTCCCTGGAAAGGGGCAGAGTCTTAAATGACAACCCCCCCAACCCCCCACTCTCCCTTTTAAATGGTATAGGTTTATGTTTCTTGTGATGATCGCTTCACCACAAAACGTCTCCTCATCTCCTTCTCTTGCCTCTGATCAAATTCATTTCGTTTCTCGATTGGATAAACAGCCGCTGAAAATATAAAGACTAAAAATGGATTGGAAAGAAACGTCTGGGATATGTTCCTAACATATCTTTAAAACATTCCCTGTTCTGCGCATAATCTGAATGACTATTGACTCTCGCTGCACTGAATTCAGTCAATAATTAACAAACAATCACCAGTGTCGCTAGTTGCACTGAATCCAGTCAATAATCAACAAACAATCACCATTGACTCTAGTTGCACTGAATTCAGTCAATAATCAACAAACAATCACCACTGACTCTAGCTGCACTGAATTCAGTCAATAATCAACAAACAATCACCACTGACTCTAGCTGCACTGAATTCAGTCAATAATAAACAAACAATCACCATTGACTCTAGCTGCACTGAATTGAATCAATAATTAACAATCACCATTGACTCTAGTTGCACTGGATTTAGTCAATAATAAACAAACAATCACCATTGACTCTAGCTGCACTGAATTCAGTCAATAATAAACAAACAATCACCATTGACTCTAGCTGCACTGAATTCAGTCAATAATTAACAAACAATCACCATTGTCGCTAGTTGCACTGAATTCAGTCAATAATCGACAAGTAATCACCATTGACTCTAGCTGCACTGAATTCAGTCAATAATCAACAATCACCATTGACTCTAGCTGCACTGAATTCAGTCAATAATTAACAAACAATCACCACTGACTCTAGCTGCACTGAATTCAGTCAATAATAAACAAACAATCACCATTGACTCTAGCTGCACTGAATTCAGTCAATAATCAACAAACAATCACCATTGACTCTAGCTGCACTGAATTCAGTCAATAATCAACGAACAATCATCACTGACTCTAGCTGCACTGAATTCAGTCAATAATTAACAAACAATCACCATTGACTCTAGCTGCACTGAATTCAGTCAATAATCAACAAACAATCACCACTGACTCTAGTTGCACTGAATTCAGTCAATAATTAACAAACAATCACCACCGACTCTAGCTGCACTGAATTGAATCAATAATTAACAATCACCATTGACTCTAGCTGCACTGAATTCAGTCAATAATCAACAAACAATCACCATTGCATCTAGCTGCACTGAATTCAGTCAATAATCAACAAACAATCACCACTGACTCTAGCTGCACTAAATTCAGTCAATAATCAACAAACAATCACCATTGTCGCTAGTTGCACTGAATTCAGTCAATAATCGACAAGTAATCACCATTGACTCTAGCTGCACTGAATTCAGTCAATAATCGACAAGCAATCACCACTGACTTTCGCTGCACTGAATTCAGTCAATAATTAACAAACAATCACCATTGTCGCTAGTTGCACTGAATTCAGTCAATAATCAACAAACAATCACCATTGACTCTAGCTGCACTGAATTCAGTCAATAATCGACAAGTAATCACCACTGACTTTCGCTGCACTGAATTCAGTCAATAATCAACAAACAATCACCACTGACTCTAGTTGCACTGAATTCAGTCAATAATCAACAAACAATCACCATTGACTCTAGCTGCACTGAATTCAGTCAATAATCAACAAACAATCACCACCGACTCTAGCTGCACTGAATTGAATCAATAATTAACAAACAATCACCATTGACTCTAGCTGCACTGAATTCAGTCAATAATCAACAAACAATCACCACTGACTCTAGCTGCACTGAATTCAGTCAATAATTAACAATCACCATTGACTCTAGTTGCACTGAATTTAGTCAATAATAAACAAACAATCACCATTGACTCTAGCTGCACTGAATTCAGTCAATAATTAACAATCACCATTGACTCTAGCTGCACTGAATTCAGTCAATAATTAACAAACAATCACCATTGACTCTAGCTGCACTGAATTCAGTCAATAATCAA
>NC_134881.1:53329022-53341522 GCF_041734735.1 Babylonia areolata | reverse complement strand
ATTTTATTTTATTTTTATTTTTATTTTTACAGCAGGCAGAGAGGGATTGCAGACTCGCAGCTGGGGCTGTTTGGTTTAAAGAGGAATCTGTTCATGTGTATTGGGGAATACAGCGTACGGTGCTTGGGAAACGGAAAGGCACGGATTTTTTTTTCTTTTGGTGTGGGGGAGGGGGGGGGGGGAGGTGTGTGTGTTGGGTGGGTGGGTGCTGTTGAAGGGGTACTTGCTGCGGTGTCGATGATATTGTTGTTTGTGTTGTGCTGTGTTGTGCTGTGCTGTGTTGTACTGTGTTGTGATGTTGTGTGCTGTGCTGTGTTATGTTGTGCTGTGTTGTGCTATGCTGTGCTAGTTGTGCTGTAGTATGCTATGTATTGTGCTGTGCTGTGCTGTGAAAGGAAAAGAAAATACACTAGCTGCCGAGTCGGTGATATTGTTGTGCTTTGTGCGGTCTGATGTCGTGCTGTGCTGTGCCGTGAAGTGTTGTGTTGTGCTGTGCATTGCTGTGCTGTGCTGTGCTTTGCTGTGCTGTGCCTTGCTGTGCTGTGCTGTGCCTTGCTGTGCTTTGCTTTGCTGTGCTGTGCCTTGCTGTGCTTTGCTGTGCTGTGCTGTGCCTTGCTGTGCTGTGCTTTGCTGTGCTGTGCTGTGCCTTGCTGTGCTGTGCAGTGATTTGGTATCTGCAAAACGATGTTCACGAGTTTGTGGAACATAATGTGTTTTTCACTGATGTTGGAAGTACCTAGGCTCTAGTAGTAGTTAACGGTAATTAAAACCCGAGCTTTGAACTTACGTTTGTAGAAAAACAGACCCCCCCCACCCCCACCTTTTTTTTTATACCACCTTTTTTATAGTATACTTCTGACTAGCGATTTGTCTTTCTTTCTGTCTGTCTGTCTGTCTCCCTCTTTCTCTGTCTCTCCCTCTCTCTTTCTCTCACTACTCTGTCTTTCTTTCCCTCCCTCTCTCCACCTCTCTCGCTTACTCTCTCTAAAATGGCCTTTACTGCGCCTAATTCGTTACCCATTAAAGATTCAATCAATCCATCAATCAATCAATCTTCTTCTTCATCAGCACAAACCTGCTTCTTCTTCGTCTTCTTCTTCTTCTTCTTCTTCTCTTCCTACTCAACTCCCTGGTATCATTCTGTGTCTTTTTTGTTGTTGATGTTGCTCTTCTATTTTTTCTTCCTTTCCTTCTTTTTTTTTGGGGGGGGGGGGATGTAGGGGTGGGGTGGGGGGGGTGTATGTGTGAGGGTAGATGGGGCAGGGTGTTGGCCTTTAACTCCCTACCCCTGTACACTTAAAAGAAAAGAAAAAGTTGACTGCTTCTTTTCTGCTCTCTCTCTCTCTCTCTCTCTCTCTCTCTCTCTCTCTCTCTCTCTCTCTCTTCTCTCGTGCGGATTCAGCTTACCATCTACCATCAATCAATTTTTCACGAAACAATCTTGCCCATGTAAGTTTGTCATGTTAATGTCGTATACATATAGAGCCAGTTTTAATTAAACAGTTCGCTCTTTGCCTGTATGAGGCATTTAAAAGGCGGGCTGGCTTCGAAACAACATGAACATTCTGGTGTGGATTAGTACGCGACTTTCATTTTCTCATGTTTATACCCCTTCTAAGGGGCTATGGCCTTTTCGAATAATTTGAAGAGAGACTCTCTCTCTGTGTCTCTCTCTCTCCACGCCCCCCTACCGTCTCCACTTTCTTTCTCATCCCTCTCCCTCCCTCCTCACTCACACCCCCTCCACACCCCAACTCTTTCCCCCTCCTCTCCAGCCAAGCTCGCTCTACACCCCCCCCCCATCACCTCCCCCCCCCCTTCCCCCCTCGTCTTTCTTTTGTTGCGTGTTGTCGACCGCCGTTCAACTTGAGCCACTCATGTTCAGACAACTCGATCGGTCTGTCTGGTCTGTTGTGTCGAGTCGTCTCCCTTGGGTGGATGAAAAGCGATGGTAACACGGAAACGTCAATAGGCAATCTTTAATAAGAAAAAAAAAAAAGAAAAAAAGAAAGAAAAAGTGGTCAGAATTACACACACAGACATACACACTGAAACACACACACACACACACACACACACACACACACACACACACACACACACACACACACACATGAAGTCTCTCCGAAAGTTTGTTGAGCCCATGCCACAGTTCCGGCACCCATACAACTTTAGGAGTCAATTGAGCGTTAGTCTGACAGAGGAGTTACTGACTGGTTCCTGAACGTTGGCTGGTTAGGGGTTGGTAAATTGAGGTTGGAGGTTAGAAGAGACAGATAGACAGACAAACAAACGCACACACACAAACGCGCTCACACACACACACACACACACACACACACACACACACACACACATGCGCGCGCCACAAAACCATCACACCCTATCTGCAGGTTTGAAGAGAAGTTCAACTGACCAAGGACCACCACACCGTGCAGGGGTTTTCTTGGGGACATGGTGAAACAAAGCGTGAAGTACAGCCCTCAGTGATGGGCATCAGCCATGATCACAGGTGCTTAACTCTCTCCATACGAACGGCAAAAGAGACGACGTTAACAGCGTTTCACCCCAATTACCATCATCAAAATATTGCAAGCGGAAGGCTGTTATACTGAAGAGGTGAATGTTGACAAAGGATACCACAATTCTGACGACGGAAGCTAAAGGTTGGGTCATTCAGACACCCACTGGACATCCGAGGGGTCTGTGTAGAGGAGAAGAGAGGACTGGCCGTACTGAGTGAGTTAATATTGCACTTGCTCTTCCGTCCTTTATAATGGAAAAACCACAGCGACCGTTTCTAAACCACTGAATACCCGTCCATTTTTTGGCTGAAACATTATTTTTCAAACGCACGTTTCAAGGTGCTGTTAGTGCACGTGTATTCAATGAGAGGCTAGTGGCAGATACCCGTGCTAAAGTGTATAAAATAATTAGAATTATTTCTTGATTCTTTACTGTTTCATACAAAAAAAAAAAGTATCTGTTTTTATGAAGTGGTCCTTAACGTTTTGTGAAGTCTCTATACATTTTGTGGTGTCTGCATAAACTCAGACCTGAAGGAATATGGTGAGCAGTTTTGTGTGGCGCATCAATGACTCTTCAAAGTGTCCAGGAAGGAGGAGGAGGAGGAGGAGGAGGAGGACAGAAGAAGAAGAAGAAGTAGTAGTAAAACTAGTAGTAGAGGAAGAAGAAGAGGAAGTTTGGTTGATTGATTGAATCTTCAATGGGTAAAGAATTAGGCGTGGTAAAGGCCTTTTTTTTTTTTTTTTACAATAAATAAGAAGAAGAAAAACAAAAAAAAACAACAACAACAACAACAAGGAGAACGAGAAAAACAAGAACAAGATTAAGAACGAGAAGAAGAAGAAGAAGAAGAAGAATCATGTACTGACACACGAAGAACAAGAAGAAGAAGAAGAAGAAGAATGTACTGACACACGAAGAAGAAGAAGAAGAAGAAGAAGAAGAAGAAGAAGAAGAATCATGTACTGACACAAGAAGAAGAAGAAGAAGAAGAAGAAGAATCATGTACTGACACACGAAGAAGAAGAAGAAGAAGAATCATGTACTGACACACGAAGAGAGAGAAGATCAGAAGAAGAGAGAAGAATCATGTACTGACACACGAAGAAGAAGAAGAAGAAGAATCATGTACTGACACACGAAGAAGAAGAAGAAGAAGAAGAATCATGTACTGACACACGAAGAAGAAGAAGAAGAAGAAGAAGAATCATGTACTGACACACGAAGAAGAAGAAGAAGAAGAAGAAGAAGAATCATGTACTGACACACGAAGAAGAAGAAGAAGAAGAAGAAGAAGAATCATGTACTGACACACGAAGAAGAAGAAGAAGAAGAAGAAGAATCATGTACTGACACACGAAGAACAAGAAGAAGAAGAAGAAGAAGAATGTACTGACACAAGAAGAAGAAGAAGAGAAGAAGAAGAAGAAGAAGAAGAAGAAGAAGAAGAAGAAGAAGAAGTACTGACACAAGAAGAAGAAGAAGGAGAAGAGAAGAAGAAGAAGAAGAGAAGAAGAAGAAGAAGAAGAAGAAGAAGAAGAAGAATGTACTGACACAAGAAGAACACGAAGAAGAACGGTGTACTCACACAGTGAAGTGGTAGATGAAACACTTCCAACCCGTGGGACGCTCCAGGAAGTTGTAGACCTTGACCTGCAGGGTGACCCTCTTGGGGTTCTTGTGGCGATACTGTTCGTCAAGGAGTCGGTCCATCTGGGTCATCATGGGCTTGATCTCACTCCACGAGGCCTGGGACACCACGCTCTCGCCCCCGTCGCCCACCTCTTGGTCCGGGGTCATTTTGCTGGAGGGGGGTCCTTCGCTGTTGAGCTCCGCTAACTCCATGCGATACGACGCCGTCATTCAGAAAGCGGGCGTTTAGTGTGTGAGAGAGAGCGGATTGAGGAAAAGGATTGGGCTATGAAGAGGAAGAATGTTTTCCCTTGGATAAGAATCGAGGAAGTCTGGCCTTGCAGCTTTCGTTATCGTTTATCTTGTTTTTCCTTCCGCCTGGATAATTAGGTAACTGTAGTCTGGGTTTGTATCTGAAGGTTGTATCTGTCTGTACGGGGTCTGCGCTCTGTGAGTCGTGTCTGTTAGGGGTGGTGGAGGCGGGATAAATCTGTTCACACCGCGGCGGCTTCCTGTAACGAAAACACCGGAAGTGAAAAGGTTGTTGCTTGACGAGCTCTAGCGAGGACGTTTTAATGAAGTGGTTGTTGTTTGTTGCTGCCCTCCACTTTCTCAGCCAAGTTGTGTCTGATGTTCATGCGTCATGTGACAAGTTGTTTCCCATGTTCATGCGTCAAGTGGACTCAGGTCGTGAAGGTCCAGCGAGTTCTGTCCGCCACAAGATGATTGTTTGGGTCAGTAACCAGGTCCTCTGTTCGGTCAACATCCACCTGACCAGCGACAGTCATTTTGAGGGTTAGATATCATCGTTTCTAACCAAAGACAGAGAAAAAAAGAGACTGAATTTTTTAATGGTCACGATATAAGGTTTCACAGTCACAGTCTGAAGGTCGCCTTGATGCCGTGAACGATGAATAGATCCTGTAAAAATAGTGATCACTCTCACGTTTAGACTTTTATCAAAACGACTTTTTTCTTTCTTTCTAAAATGACAGTCAGACAGAAGAAAGTATTCAAGTTCGATAAAACCAACTGATTTTCTATAATTACGATGAAAAAAAAAGAAGAATATTAAAAAAAAACCCGACTTTATCTCGACGACATAATAAAAATATATTCACGTACAGTAGAACCTACTGATTTTGTTTCATGATAAAAAGAAGAGTGTTTCATCAATGCCTGTTCATGCGGTGAACGGTAGGCATGTAACAGTTCATTTCATCGTTTGAAATATTGGACAATAAGTTCGGTGGCAAGACAAGGGGTAGTGTTTCTCATACTGAGTACGGCGGCCGTTTTCACATGACGTTAAAAATCGTCATCATTTGGAGACGGAGACTGCCCCGAGATAAGAGCGGTAACTGGAGTGGTCTGACACTACCCTTAACAAGCGCACAGTGCTCTGTGGTCACCAGCTTTAGAAATATGATCTTCATATATATAAAGATAATAATTATAATAACATACCCATCATGTTTCCTAGCATGCTTACGTCCTTGATAAACGACTATGGCATAGCATGCTTACGTCCTTGATAAACGACTATGGAGTGAGCTAAAATACTTCCTTTAGCTTCCGGATAAAAAAAAAAGAAATCTTTACAAGTTTATTTCACATTGTACTTAATGCAGTAATGTAAATCTCCAACACAAAAAGGCATGAAAATCTCTCCCTCTCTCTTATAATCATATCTTCCATGCAGATACTAAGCCTGACCACGGATCTTATAAGTGAATGATAACAATACATTCGTATAAGGAAGTCCACATATCATGCTGTTAGTTAAACAGCGAGTAACACTGTTTGATGTAAATGCCAAGAAAATTTGCATACGTTAACATTCAAAGTATGAAGAAAGTTATAACGAGAAGAAACGTATGTACTTCAAGCATTGAAAATAAAGGCTTGCTGTTTCCAGCATGCAGACATATACACGCTACATCAAACTACCGTTACGGATTAACAATCGCGAAAAAAAAAATGTAATAAGAAAGATCCGAAATCTTAGCCATGCCAAGTGCAGGAAAAACAAAAACATTTCGAGAAATAAACGCCTAGGGCTTATTTTCAAGATCAGGCGTTAATACTCATAACAGTGATAATAATAACAGTAAGTGCAGTATCACCACCAGTGTCTTCAGTCTAAAGTCGATAATCAAAAATTATGACAGAGAAGAAGAAAAGTCAGATCCCGATGATAACGCGGAACAGCCACACGCTCTACAGCAAGCGAGAAAACAACAAACAAGAGAGGCAAGGCCTTCAAGACTCACTTGTGATACATTAAAAAAAAAAAAATCCAAGCTTTTTATGTATTGAGTATAATTTCAAAATGTAATGTTTAAGATGAGAAAGATCAGTTTAAAGCAAATTAAGTCCCCTAGCATTAATTGCAGAGTAATTTCCCTTCTTTACTATCTGCATCAAAACGTTTGCAATAAATAAAACTTCCATGCTTAGCAAAAGAAGTTCCTGTTTGAACAAAAAATGATAATAATGACTGCTCTTGTTGTTGGGTTGAATATCAGATCAAAGTGCCAAGTTTAGAGAATACAAAAAATACTTTGTTTACACAAGTGAGTCAAAAACCGCATCTTACGACTAATACGATACAAAAAAATGGCATATTTTAATACTTTTCTGTTTCACTGTCGCAGATATCAACCACACTCCAGCATCATCAAGAGGAATAAAGAAACAACAACAACGACAATAACAAAAGCGACGACAGATGCCCACTACTGACAAACACTCCTTTACGACACGCTCGATCCGCTCCTATGTTATTTGGTTTGCCTGCTGATATGCGCATCATTTACAGCTCAGGGTTTTGTCAAGGGCTATCACTCTCGAACTAATAGACAAGGTTATACTGGATCTTAGTGCTGTAGCCTTGGGGGCTAGTTGGCCTCTGGGAACTATCCAGCTGCCGACTGTCCTAAAACCCTCTTGGCTGAGAGAGTGGGGATGTAACTTGGGTAAGACACTCACCACTACAATAAAACTCTAGCCCAGATAGTCAGGACAGCAGTTACCTCCTCTTCTGTTCTGATGGTCACAGCCGAACACGACTGACTATCATACATGTACAACACAAACACTTCAGCTTTGGCGGGAGAGCGAGAGGGCGAGGGCGGGCGGGTGGGTGAGGGTGATGGTGGTGATGGCAGGTATCAGTTAGAACAAAATGTATCAAACAAACAAAAATTATCTCCCCAACCGGCACAACGAACACTTCAACCGAGGCACTGACGACTGTCACCGACACACAATGAAGCACACACAGGCTTTGAGGGGTAGAGATGGCTGGTCACAGAACCACGGAGTGGATTTGGGTCATGTCGGTAGCAGCAAGACGATGACACGGCTGGGAAAGTTATCCCTCGTGAAGGATTCCATCATAGGAGTCTCTGGCGGTGGCTGAAGGGTGTTCGACCTGAGATGGGGACGTGGGTGAGGTGTAGGTAGAGTGGGAGGAGGAGGAGGTGGAGGTGAAGACGGATGACTGGTATCTAGAACACACAAAGAAACGGTTTCAGTTTCAGTTTCTTCTCTGCGTTTGGACACAAGAAAAACGAAACAAAAACTCTACACCACATCTGCTAGGCAGATGCCTGACCAGCAGCGTAACCCAACGCGCTTAGTCAGGCCTGGAGTGCCTGCATGTATATTTGTGTACCTATCAAAGTGGATTTCTTCTGAAGAATTTTGTCAGAGGACAACGTTTTGTTTTTGTTGTTGCTGTTGCCATGGGTTCTATAAGTAAATAATGAATCAATTAAACAATTCATGAAAAGATAAACGGGTGGTTGATAAATGATACACGACTATCAAATAATGAATGAATCAATCAACGAATAGATCAGAGAATAAATGGATAGATGGATCAATTAATGAATGAAACAATCAGTCAACCAATTAAACAATCAAATAGCCTTTCAGTCAGTCAGTCAGTCAGTCAGTCAGTAAACTATAACAACAGCAACAACAGCATCCACACCACCAATCACAAATATCAGAAGGTGGAAGAGTTGAACAATATATTGGATGATGCCCTTAAAACCAAACTGATCAATACTGTAGTCTTCGGGAATTTTCACTGCGGCGGTGTTCTGTAGCTTTTTCATAGCTTTGATCGGTGAATGCAAAAGAACCACACACTTCAAAACCCAACAACTGAAGCAGCAGCAGCAGCAACAACAGCAGCAACAACAACAACGACAACAACAATATATTACGTTAGATTCCTGATTATGTAATCGACTGTCTCCTATTTTGTCATCCTTCGACTCGAGTAGAGTAGACAGACTGACGCAATCAGATGTCAACGTCATCTTTGATGCTCTTGATGTTTATAAAGCTGTTTTTCCCCCCAGATTTGTGCCAATGCTCTTGATGTTTATAAAGCTGTTTTTCCCCCCCAGATTTGTGCCAAGTGCGAGCTCTTTTACAGCGAATGCTAATTTTTCAAAGTGCTTTTAAATGAGACGTTATCCACGAGTGATGAGAGCACGGCCCGTTGCAGGCAACACTTACACCAGCCTGAAAAAGGGCAATCCTTTTCCTGCCGCACTTAAAGGCTTATGACGGAGGACGATCCGGGGGCTGTGGTGTTTGGAAGATGGAGGAGAAGAAGTGGAAGAGAGAAAAGAGAAGAAAATGTGTAAGGGGAAGGAGGCACAGGAGAACGATGAGTAAGAGAAGATGTATAGGCGGATGAAGAAGTGGGGGAGGAAGAGAAGGAAGAAGAAGAAGAAGGAGGAGGAGGAGGAGGAGGAAGAGGAGGAGAAGAACGATGAGCAAGAGAAGATGTAAAGGCGGATGAAGAAATGGGGGAGGAGGAGAAGGAAGAAGAAGAAGAAGAGGAAGTAGAAAAAGAAGAAGAAGAGGAAGCCACAAAATTGGTTTGCTATTTCGTACGAGAAGCAGAAGCACAGCGGTTGTTTTTTTTTTCCTGATGGGGTTTACTTTCACCTACCGTATCAGATTGTTATACGGTCAAAATGGCAGCTATGGAATGTTCACAGATATCGGTGACGCCTTGAACCATGTCCAAATTCCACCAAGGATCAAACGATGATGTTAACTCTCTCCATACGAACGGCGAAAGAGACGACGTTAACAGCGTTTCACCCCAATTACCACCATCATAATATTGCGAGCGGAAGGCTCTTATACTGAAGAGGTGAATGTTGACAAACAATACCACAATTCTGACGATGGAAGCTAAAGGTTGGGTCATTGAGACACCCACTGGACATCCGAGGGGTCTGTGTAGAGGAGAAGAGAGGACTGGCCGTACTGAGTGAGTTAAAGCCTATAATTTTGCCCAACACTAAGATGCTACTGAATGAAGCCCATGGCAGTGTCAAAAACTCACAAGAGATTGCAAGAAACCCTGTACTTATCAATACCACCATTCATCACGTACTGAGAGATGCTATGGACATTATATAGCTATGACAAGATTCGCCACGTGCGGAAGAGGGGAGACTCTACCATGGAAAAATGCAAAAAATCTTCTTTTTTTTGTGTGCATGAGATGGGGTTTTCCGTGATTTAGATTCCGAAAACCCTTACTGATTTCATAGTATCAATGCCTTTTAGAGTCAAGTTTCATAAGTATTTTTAAATAATTATTTTCTGAGGTATGTATGTTAAAATTAAAACAGAAATGTAGCTAATTATGCATAAACTTAAAAAAATCATATCTCAGCTTCTACTGAACATAAAAACAAAATTTAAACACGAAAATAAACACCAGAATCCTCTCAAACCCCCTAAAAACTTACCTAAAACAGTCCGAAACAAAGTATTTCATTGGCTGTTGGTAGAAGGGCCACATAGCAGCAACCTTAGTTCTCAACCAATCAGAGGCCGCGTCAGTAATGGCCTTTAGCTTGACACTGTTTGTGAAACAAATGAAAGCGAGAAGCTGAAGTTGCCTGCATTGCACGTTTTCAACACACAGTGAGTGTATAAACTTGTTTTTGGCCAGAAATGGGTAAGGGGAAGGCTTCTTACAAGTCCAAAAAACGTGTGCCTCCACAGAAAAGGAGAAAATTAGAGCAGAGTGGTGCAAAAGATGATAGTTCAGGCGATAGTGGTGATGACAATGCAAAACACAGTACAGCTAGTTT
Organism: Babylonia areolata; assembly: GCF_041734735.1. Classification (NCBI taxonomy): domain Eukaryota; kingdom Metazoa; phylum Mollusca; class Gastropoda; order Neogastropoda; family Buccinidae; genus Babylonia; species Babylonia areolata. Next base: position 53,331,224 of record NC_134881.1, on the reverse strand, counting down.
GTCGTCTGCTACAAGTTCTGAACCCAGTGCTTTGGGTGAAAAACTTTCTCACACTCTGGATGTACAGTTTGACAAGGATGATGAACTCTCAGGGTATAGATTTGTTGATTGTGAACTGTTAGTTCAATTTGTGAATGGACTTTTGTGCCCTGACTGCAAGAAACCACTGGGTTCAAGTCACCTATCTTCTGTGAAAGAAGAAAGAACCGATCTTGCTTCTTTGTTTACATTTGAGTGTGGATTCAAAAACAAGGTCAGTTTCACAACTTCTAAGACGATAAACGAAGTTTTTGAAGTAAACAAGATTTCCATTGTCTATGTTTGCAATAGGAAGACACCAGGCTCAGGGAAAAAGATTTTTAGGGAACATGAATATTCCCACTTCTTTGAACAACAAGACATAGAAATATGGCCTTCGATACATCAACTTTTTAGGAGATATGAAAATGTGATAATTAGAAAAAATTAGACTGCTGTGGCCATGTCCAAAAAAGGATGGGTAGACATCTTTCAAACAAAGTCAGTGATCTGAAAAAACAAACATTCAGCCATAGAGGAAAGACAGTAAAAGGTATTGGAGGTCAGAACAAACTTAACAAAAAATCCATCCTGATAATTCAAGGGCACTATGGTGCACCTATCAGAAAGAATCCAGGCAATTTAGATAAAATGAAACAGGATATCTGGGCCATTTTCAATCATAGGCAAAGGCAACATGATTTGTGTGGAGACTGGTGTCCATCAAAGAGTGGCCGAGGTGACCCCGACAAGCATGCATTTCCTGACTTTGCGAGGCCTTCCGACCAGTGTTTGAAACGCTCACCCAGGCCAGTTTGCTGGAAAGGTGTCTCCATGGGGGCAGCCAGAACACATTTGAAAGCTTTCACGATCTGATCTGGGAGAGATGTCCTAAAACAACATTAATTTTGTAGGCCGCAAAAGACTGAGCCTGGCAGTTGCAGACGCCACCATTGTGTATAATGATGGAGAGTTAGGCAGGCTGGGCATTTTTCACTCCCTTGGAATGGAGCCTGGAGTGTGGACTAAGCAGTGCTTTGCTCAGCTGGACAGAAAAAGAGTTGTATCAGGACAAATACAGGCAAGTGCTGTGATGAAGTTTGCTCGACGACATAAAGCGCTGACTGCTGCGGACCAGGAGGGTGAAAAAACTGAGGAGTATTACCAGGCAGGGGCCCATGAGTAGAACGGTGAGTCAGAAACTATTCAAGCATGCACCACATGATGGAAAAAAGTCATTTAAGTACTTTAATACATACTTAATTAGGATGCAGTCAAAATGAAAACTTTAAAGCCCATTTTCTCAAAACGCAATTTTCGCCATTTATGTTCACCATTTCCCGAATATCTAAAAAAAACCCAAAAAACCTATTCATCAGATTGAGCTCATTTTTTCAGTATGTGTTTATTACACATGTTGCTACATTTTATTGGGAGGTTTTGGTAATTTAGGCCTTATAAATGAATTTGTATTTTTCCAGTTTTTCACATAATTTAGAAGACCAAAACAACATTGACTTTTTTCAGTGACTTTTTTCCTGCCAACACATTGTTCCCTGTTCATCTAATAGTGTTTCTGTGAAATTTCATACAAATAGCATGTTTAGTTCTTATGTTATCAGGGAAACCCTGATGGAACCGTTTTTCCGTACACACTACTTTTCACAAAATTCAAACCCTATTTACAATGTGAAGATATGACAAAATCTTAAGCTGATTTCAGATATGCAAATAGTAAAACTTAAACTAAATACAGACCAAGTTTGAAACAGATTGGTTGAAATTTAGTGGGTAAACCAAGACAACAAAAATTGGCAATTTTAGGCGTTTTCAGGTGGTAGAACCATGATACCAGAACCCATCACGGAGAGAGAGAGAGAGAGAGAGGGAGGGAGAGAGAGAGGGAGGGAGGGAGAGAGAGGGAGGGAGGGAGGGAGAGAGAGTGAGAGGGAGGGAGGGAGGGAGGGAGAGAGAGGGAGAGAGAGAGAGAGGGAGAGAAAGAGAGGGAGGGAGAGAGAGAGGGAGAGAGAGGGAGAGAGAGAGAGAGAGGGAGGGAGAGAGTGAGAGAGAGAGAGAGAGGAAGAGAGAGTATGTGTGTGTGTGTGTGAGTGAGTGAGCACAAACACGGATTCGTCACGACTGGTCGAGCATTCACAGATGTCACGGAATCTCTATGAATGTTAC
>NC_134881.1:53284022-53324022 GCF_041734735.1 Babylonia areolata | reverse complement strand
AGAAAGAGAGAGAAAGTGGGAGGGGGGGGGGGAAGAAAGAGTGACATATAGAAAAAGACAGAGAAAGAGAGACAAAGTGGGAGGGGGGGGGGAAGAAAGAGTGACATATAGAAAAAGACAGAGAAAGAGAAGAAAGTGGGAGGGGGGGGGGAAGAAAGAGTGACATATAGAAAAAGACAGAGAAAGAGAGAGAAAGTGGGAGGGGGGGGGGAAGAAAGAGTGACATATAGAAAAAGACAGAGAAAGAGAAGAAAGTGGGAGGGGGGGGGGAAGAAAGAGTGACATATAGAAAAAGACAGAGAAAGAGAGAAAGTGGGAGGGGGGGGGGGGAAGAAAGAGTGACATATAGAAAAAGACAGAGAAAGAGAAAGAAAGTGGGAGGGGGGGGGAAGAAAGAGTGACATATAGAAAAAGACAGAGAAAGAGAGAGAAAGTGGGAGGGGGGGGGGAAGAAAGAGTGACATATAGAAAAAGACAGAGAAAGAGAGAGAAAGTGGGAGGGGGGGGGAAAGAAAGAGTGACATATAGAAAAAGACAGAGAAAGAGAGAGAAAGTGGGAGGGGGGGGGGAGAAAGAGTGACATATAGAAAAAGACAGAGAAAGAGAGAGAAAGTGGGAGGGGGGGGGAAGAAAGAGTGACATATAGAAAAAGACAGAGAAAGAGAAAGAAAGTGGGAGGGGGGGGGAGAAAGAGTGACATATAGAAAAAGACAGAGAAAGAGAAAGAAAGTGGGAGGGGGGGGGAAGAAAGAGTGACATATAGAAAAAGACAGAGAAAGAGAGAGAAAGTGGGAGGGGGGGGGAGAAAGAGTGACATATAGAAAAAGACAGAGAAAGAGAAAGAAAGTGGGAGGGGGGGGGGGAAGAAAGAGTGACATATAGAAAAAGACAGAGAAAGAGAGAGAAAGTGGGAGGGGGGGGGAAGAAAGAGTGACATATAGAAAAAGACAGAGAAAGAGAGAAAGTGGGAGGGGGGGGGGAAGAAAGAGTGACATATAGAAAAAGACAGAGAAAGAGAAGAGAAGTGGGAGGGGGGGGGAAGAAAGAGTGACATATAGAAAAAGACAGAGAAAGATAGAAGAAAGTGGGAGGGGGGGGGGAAGAAAGAGTGACATATAGAAAAAGACAGAGAAAGAGAGAGAAAGTGGAGGGGGGGGGGAAGAAAGAGTGACACATAGAAAAAGACAGAGAAAGAGAAAGTGGGAGGGGGGGGGGAGAAGAAAGAGTGACATATAGAAAAAGACAGAGAAAGAGAAAGTGGGAGGGGGGGGGGGAGAAAGAGTGACATATAGAAAAAGACAAAAGAGAAGAAAGTGGGAGGGGGGGGGGAAGAAAGAGTGACATATAGAAAAAGAGAAAGAGAGAGAAAGTGGGAGGGGGGAGGGGAAGAAAGAGTGACATATAGAAAAAGACAGAGAAAGAGAGAGAAAGTGGGAGGGGGGGGGGAAGAAGAGTGACATATAGAAAAAGACAGAGAAAGAGAGAGAAAGTGGGAGGGGGGGGGAAGAAGAGTGACATATAGAAAAAGACAGAGAAAGAGAAAGAAAGTGGGAGGGGGGGGGGAAGAAAGAGTGACATATAGAAAAAGACAGAGAAAGAGAGAGAAAGTGGGAGGGGGGGGGAGAAAGAGTGACATATAGAAAAAGACAGAGAAAGAGAAAGAAAGTGGGAGGTGGGGAGGAAGAAAGAGTGACATATAGAAAAAGACAGAGAAAGAGAGAGAAAGTGGGAGGGGGGGGGGGGGAAGAAAGAGTGACATATAGAAAAAGACAGAGAAAGAGAAGAAAGTGGGAAGGGGGGGGAAAGAAAGAGTGACACATAGAAAAAGACAGAGAAAGAGAGAGAAAGTGGGAGGGAGGGGGGGGAGAAAGAGTGACATATAGAAAAAGACAGAGAAAGAGAGAGAAAGTGGGAGGGGGGGGAAAGAAAGAGTGACATATAGAAAAAGACAGAGAAAGAGAGACAAAGTGGGAGGGGGGGGAAGAAAGAGTGACATATAGAAAAAGACAGAGAAAGAGAAAGAAAGTGGGAGGGGGGGGGAAGAAAGAGTGACATATAGAAAAAGACAGAGAAAGAGAGAGAAAGTGGGAGGGGGGGGAGAAAGAGTGACATATAGAAAAAGACAGAGAAAGAGAGAGAAAGTGGGGAGGGGGGGGGGAAGAAAGAGTGACATATAGAAAAAGACAGAGAAAGAGAGAGAAAGTGGGAGGGGGGGGGAAGAAAGAGTGACATATAGAAAAAGACAGAGAAAGAGAAGAAAGTGGGAAGGGGGGGGGGGGAAAGAAAGAGTGACATATAGAAAAAGACAGAGAAAGAGAGAGAAAGTGGGAGGGGGGGGGGGAAGAAAGAGTGACATATAGAAAAAGACAGAGAAAGAGAGAGAAAGTTGGAGGGGGGGGGGAAGAAAGAGTGACATATAGAAAAAGACAGAGAAAGAGAAAGAAAGTGGGAGGGGGGGGGGAAGAAAGAGTGACATATAGAAAAAGACAGAGAAAGAGAGAGAAAGTGGGAGGGGGGGGGGGAAGAAAGAGTGACATATAGAAAAAGACAGAGAAAGAGAGAGAAAGTGGGAGGGGGGGGGGGAAGAAAGAGTGACATATAGAAAAAGACAGAGAAAGAGAAAGTGGGAGGGGGGGGGGAGAAAGAGTGACATATAGAAAAAGACAGAGAAAGAGAAAGTGGGAGGGGGGGGGGGAGAAAGAGTGACATATAGAAAAAGACAGAGAAAGAGAAAGAAAGTGGGGGGGGGGGGGGAAGAAAGAGTGACATATAGAAAAAGAGAAAGAGAGAGAAAGTGGGAGGGGGGGGGGAAGAAAGAGTGACATATAGAAAAAGACAGAGAAAGAGAGAGAAAGTGGGAGGGGGGGGGAGAAAGAGTGACATATAGAAAAAGACAGAGAAAGAGAGAGAAAGTGGGAGGGGGGGGGAAGAAAGAGTGACATATAGAAAAAGACAGAGAAAGAGAGAGAAAGTGGGGGGGGGGGGGGGAGAAAGAGTGACATATAGAAAAAGACAGAGAAAGAGAGAGAAAGTGGGAGGGGGGGGGAGAAAGAGTGACATATAGAAAAAGACAGAGAAAGAGAGAGAAAGTGGGAGGGGGGGGGGAAGAAAGAGTGACATATAGAAAAAGACAGAGAAAGAGAGAGAAAGTGGGAGGGGGGGGGGGGAAGAAAGAGTGACATATAGAAAAAGACAGAGAAAGAGAAGAAAGTGGGAGGGGGGGGGGGAAGAAAGAGTGACATATAGAAAAAGACAGAGAAAGAGAGAGAAAGTGGGAGGGGGGGGGGGAGAAAGAGTGACATATAGAAAAAGACAGAGAAAGAGAGAGAAAGTTGGAGGGGGGGGGAAGAAAGAGTGACATATAGAAAAAGACAGAGAAAGAGAAAGAAAGTGGGAGGGGGGGGGGAAGAAAGAGTGACATATAGAAAAAGACAGAGAAAGAGAGAGAAAGTGGGAGGGGGGGGGGAAGAAAGAGTGACATATAGAAAAAGACAGAGAAGGAGAGAGAAAGTGGGAGGGGGGGGGGAAGAAAGAGTGACATATAGAAAAAGACAGAGAAAGAGAGAAAGTGGGAGGGGGGGGGAGAAAGAGTGACATATAGAAAAAGACAGAGAAAGAGAAGAAAGTGGGGGGGGGGGGGAAGAAAGAGTGACATATAGAAAAAGACAGAGAAAGAGAGAGAAAGTGGGAGGGGGGGGGAAGAAAGAGTGACATATAGAAAAAGACAGAGAAAGAGAGAGAAAGTGGGAGGGTGGGGGGGAGAAAGAGTGACATATAGAAAAAGACAGAGAAAGAGAGAGAAAGTGGGAGGGGGGGGGGGAGAAAGAGTGACATATAGAAAAAGACAGAGAAAGAGAGAGAAAGTGGGAGGGGGGGGGGAAGAAAGAGTGACATATAGAAAAAGACAGAGAAAGAGAGAGAAAGTGGGAGGGGGGGGGGAAGAAAGAGTGACATATAGAAAAAGACAGAGAAAGAGAGAGAAAGTGGGAGGGGGGGGGAAGAAAGAGTGACATATAGAAAAAGACAGAGAAAGAGAGAGAAAGTGGGAGGGGGGGGGGGGAAAGAAAGAGTGACATATAGAAAAAGACAGAGAAAGAGAGAGAAAGTGGGAGGGGGGGGGGGAAGAAAGAGTGACATATAGAAAAAGACAGAGAAAGAGAGAGAAAGTGGGAGGGGGGGGGGAAGAAAGAGTGACATATAGAAAAAGACAGAGAAAGAGAGAGAAAGTGGGAGGGGGGGGGGAAGAAAGAGTGACATATAGAAAAAGACAGAGAAAGAGAGAGAAAGTGGGAGGGGGGGGGGAGAAAGAGTGACATATAGAAAAAGACAGAGAAAGAGAGAGAAAGTGGGAGGGGGGGGGGGGAAGAAAGAGTGACATATAGAAAAGACAGAGAAAGAGAGAGAAAGTGGGAGGGGGGGGGGGAAGAAAGAGTGACATATAGAAAAAGACAGAGAAAGAGAGAGAAAGTGGGAGGGGGGGGGGGAAGAAAGAGTGACATATAGAAAAAGACAGAGAAAGAGAGAGAAAGTGGGGGGGGGGGGGGAGAAAGAGTGACATATAGAAAAAGACAGAGAAAGAGAGAGAAAGTGGGAGGGGGGGGGGAAGAAAGAGTGACATATAGAAAAAGACAGAGAAAGAGAGAGAAAGTGGGAGGGGGGGGGGAAGAAAGAGTGACATATAGAAAAAGACAGAGAAAGAGAGAGAAAGTGGGAGGGGGGGGGGGGAAGAAAGAGTGACATATAGAAAAAGACAGAGAAAGAGAGAGAAAGTGGGAGGGGGGGGGGAAGAAAGAGGGACAAATAGAAAAAGACAGAGAAAGAGAGAGAAAGTGGGAGGGGGGGGGGAAGAAAGAGTGACATATAGAAAAAGACAGAGAAAGAGAGAGAAAGTGGGAGGGGGGGGGGAAGAAAGAGTGACATATAGAAAAAGACAGAGAAAGAGAAGAAAGTGGGAGGGGGGGGGGAAGAAAGAGTGACATATAGAAAAAGAAAGAGAAAGAGAGAGAAAGTGGGAGGGGGGGGGAAGAAAGAGTGACATATAGAAAAAGACAGAGAAAGAGAGAGAAAGTGGAGGGGGGGGGGGGGAAGAAAGAGTGACATATAGAAAAAGACAGAGAAAGAGAAGAAAGTGGGAGGGGGGGGGGGAAGAAAGAGTGACATATAGAAAAAGACAGAGAAAGAGAGAGAAAGTGGGAGGGGGGGGGGGAGAAAGAGTGACATATAGAAAAAGACAGAGAAAGAGAGAGAAAGTGGGAGGGGGGGGGGAAGAAAGAGTGACATATAGAAAAAGACAGAGAAAGAGAAGAAAGGTGGGAGGGGGGGGGGAAGAAAGAGTGACATATAGAAAAAGACAGAGAAAGAGAGAGAAAGTGGGAGGGGGGGGGGAAGAAAGAGTGACATATAGAAAAAGACAGAGAAAGAGAGAGAAAGTGGGAGGGGGGGGGGAAGAAAGAGTGACATATAGAAAAAGACAGAGAAAGAGAGAGAAAGTGGGAGGGGGGGGGGAGAAGAGTGACATATAGAAAAAGACAGAGAAAGAGAAGAAGTGGGGGGGGGGGGAGAAAGAGTGACATATAGAAAAAGACAGAGAAAGAGAGAGAAAGTGGGAGGGGGGGGGGGAAGAAAGAGTGACATATAGAAAAAGACAGAGAAAGAGAGAGAAAGTGGGAGGGGGGGGGGGAAGAAAGAGTGACATATAGAAAAAGACAGAGAAAGAGAAAGAAAGTGGGAGGGGGGGGGGGGAGAGAAAGAGTGACATATAGAAAAAGACAGAGAAAGAGAGAGAAAGTGGGAGGGGGGGGGGGAAGAAAGAGTGACATATAGAAAAAGACAGAGAAAGAGAGAGAAAGTGGGAGGGGGGGGGAAGAAAGAGTGACATATAGAAAAAGACAGAGAAAGAGAGAAAGTGGGAGGGGGGGGGGAAGAAAGAGTGACATATAGAAAAAGACAGAGAAAGAGAGAGAAAGTGGGAGGGGGGGGGGGAAGAAAGAGTGACATATAGAAAAAGACAGAGAAAGAGAAAGAAAGTGGGAGGGGGGGGGGAAGAAAGAGTGACATATAGAAAAAGACAGAGAAAGAGAGAGAAAGTGGGAGGGGGGGGGAAGAAAGAGTGACATATAGAAAAAGACAGAGAAAGAGAGAGAAAGTGGGAGGGGGGGGGGAAGAAAGAGTGACATATAGAAAAAGACAGAGAAAGAGAGAGAAAGTGGAGGGGGGGGGGAAGAAAGAGTGACATATAGAAAAAGACAGAGAAAGAGAGAGAAAGTGGGAGGGGGGGGGGAAGAAAGAGTGACATATAGAAAAAGACAGAGAAAGAGAGAGAAAGTGGGAGGGGGGGGGGGAAGAAAGAGTGACATATAGAAAAAGACAGAGAAAGAGAGAAAGTGGGAGGGGGGGGGGAAGAAAGAGTGACATATAGAAAAAGACAGAGAAAGAGAGAGAAAGTGGGAGGGGGGGGGGAAGAAAGAGTGACATATAGAAAAAGACAGAGAAAGAGAGAGAAAGTGGGAGGGGGGGGGGGAAGAAAGAGTGACATATAGAAAAAGACAGAGAAAGAGAGAGAAAGTGGGAGGGGGGGGGGAAGAAAGAGTGACATATAGAAAAAGACAGAGAAAGAGAGAGAAAGTGGGAGGGGGGGGGGAAGAAAGAGTGACATATAGAAAAAGACAGAGAAAGAGAGAGAAAGTGGGAGGGGGGGGGGAAGAAAGAGTGACATATAGAAAAAGACAGAGAAAGAGAAGAAAGTGGGAGGGGGGGGGGAAGAAAGAGTGACATATAGAAAAAGACAGAGAAAGAGAGAGAAAGTGGGAGGGGGGGGGGAAGAAAGAGTGACATATAGAAAAAGACAGAGAAAGAGAGAAAGTGGGAGGGGGGGGGAAGAAAGAGTGACATATAGAAAAAGACAGAGAAAGAGAAGAAAGTGGGAGGGGGGGGGGGAAGAAAGAGTGACATATAGAAAAAGACAGAGAAAGAGAAGAAAGTGGGAGGGGGGGGGGAAGAAAGAGTGACATATAGAAAAAGACAGAGAAAGAGAGAGAAAGTGGGAGGGGGGGGGGAAGAAAGAGTGACATATAGAAAAAGACAGAGAAAGAGAGAGAAAGTGGGAGGGGGGGGGGGAAGAAAGAGTGACATATAGAAAAAGACAGAGAAAGAGAGAGAAAGTGGGAGGGGGGGGGGAAGAAAGAGTGACATATAGAAAAAGACAGAGAAAGAGAAAGAAAGTGGGAGGGGGGGGGGAAGAAAGAGTGACATATAGAAAAAGACAGAGAAAGAGAGAGAAAGTGGGAGGGGGGGGGGAAGAAAGAGTGACATATAGAAAAAGACAGAGAAAGAGAGAGAAAGTGGGAGGGGGGGGGAAGAAAGAGTGACATATAGAAAAAGACAGAGAAAGAGAGAGAAAGTGGGAGGGGGGGGGGAAGAAAGAGTGACATATAGAAAAAAGACAGAGAAAAAAAAAAAAAAAAAAAAAAAAAAAAAAAAAAAAAAAAAAAAAAAAAAAAAAAAAAAAAAAAAAAAAAAAAAAAAAAAAAAAAAAAAAAAAAAAAAAAAAAAAAAAAAAAAAAAAAAAAAAAAAAAAAAAAAAAAAAAAAAAAAAAAAAAAAAAAAAAAAAAAAAAAAAAAAAAAAAAAAAAAAAAAAAAAAAAAAAAAAAAAAAAAAAAAAAAAAAAAAAAAAAAAAAAAAAAAAAAAAAAAAAAAAAAAAAAAAAAAAAAAAAAAAAAAAAAAAAAAAAAAAAAAAAAAAAAAAAAAAAAAAAAAAAAAAAAAAAAAAAAAAAAAAAAAAAAAAAAAAAAAAAAAAAAAAAAAAAAAAAAAAAAAAAAAAAAAAAAAAAAAAAAAAAAAAAAAAAAAAAAAAAAAAAAAAAAAAAAAAAAAAAAAAAAAAAAAAAAAAAAAAAAAAAAAAAAAAAAAAAAAAAAAAAAAAAAAAAAAAAAAAAAAAAAAAAAAAAAAAAAAAAAAAAAAAAAAAAAAAAAAAAAAAAAAAAAAAAAAAAAAAAAAAAAAAAAAAAAAAAAAAAAAAAAAAAAAAAAAAAAAAAAAAAAAAAAAAAAAAAAAAAAAAAAAAAAAAAAAAAAAAAAAAAAAAAAAAAAAAAAAAAAAAAAAAAAAAAAAAAAAAAAAAAAAAAAAAAAAAAAAAAAAAAAAAAAAAAAAAAAAAAAAAAAAAAAAAAAAAAAAAAAAAAAAAAAAAAAAAAAAAAAAAAAAAAAAAAAAAAAAAAAAAAAAAAAAAAAAAAAAAAAAAAAAAAAAAAAAAAAAAAAAAAAAAAAAAAAAAAAAAAAAAAAAAAAAAAAAAAAAAAAAAAAAAAAAAAAAAAAAAAAAAAAAAAAAAAAAAAAAAAAAAAAAAAAAAAAAAAAAAAAAAAAAAAAAAAAAAAAAAAAAAAAAAAAAAAAAAAAAAAAAAAAAAAAAAAAAAAAAAAAAAAAAAAAAAAAAAAAAAAAAAAAAAAAAAAAAAAAAAAAAAAAAAAAAAAAAAAAAAAAAAAAAAAAAAAAAAAAAAAAAAAAAAAAAAAAAAAAAAAAAAAAAAAAAAAAAAAAAAAAAAAAAAAAAAAAAAAAAAAAAAAAAAAAAAAAAAAAAAAAAAAAAAAAAAAAAAAAAAAAAAAAAAAAAAAAAAAAAAAAAAAAAAAAAAAAAAAAAAAAAAAAAAAAAAAAAAAAAAAAAAAAAAAAAAAAAAAAAAAAAAAAAAAAAAAAAAAAAAAAAAAAAAAAAAAAAAAAAAAAAAAAAAAAAAAAAAAAAAAAAAAAAAAAAAAAAAAAAAAAAAAAAAAAAAAAAAAAAAAAAAAAAAAAAAAAAAAAAAAAAAAAAAAAAAAAAAAAAAAAAAAAAAAAAAAAAAAAAAAAAAAAAAAAAAAAAAAAAAAAAAAAAAAAAAAAAAAAAAAAAAAAAAAAAAAAAAAAAAAAAAAAAAAAAAAAAAAAAAAAAAAAAAAAAAAAAAAAGAAGAAAGTGGAGGGGGGGGGGGAGAAGAGTGACTATGAAAAGCAGAGAAAGAGAAGTGGAGGGGGGAAGAAAGAGTGACATATGAAAAGAAGAGAAAGAGAAGAAAGTGGGGGGGGGAGAAGAGTGCATTAGAAAAAGAAGAGAAGAGAGAAGTGGGGGGGGGGGAAAGAGGACTATGAAACAAGAAGAGAGAGAAGTGGGGGGGGGGGGAGAAAGGTGACTATAAAAGACAGAGAAAGAGAAAAGTGGGAGGGGGGAAAGATGACTATGAAAAAGCAGGAAAGAGAGAGAAGTGGAGGGGGGGGGAAAGAAGAGTGACATTAAAAAAGACAGGAAAGAGAAGAAAGTGGGAGGGGGGGAAGAAGAGTGATATAGAAAAACAGAGAAAGAAAGAAATGGAGGGGGAAAGAAAGGTGACAAGAAAAAGAAGAGAAAAGAAGAAGGAGGGGGGGGGGGAGAGGGGGGGAAAGAGTGAATATAGAAAAGACAGGAAAGGAAAGTGGAGGGGGGGAGAAGAGTGACATTAGAAAAGAAGAGAAGAGAGAAGTGGGGGGGGAGAAGAGTGATAGAAAAAGACAAAAGGAGAAAGGGAGGGGGGGGGGGAGAGTGACATTAAAAGACAGAAAAAGAGAAAGTGGGGGGGGGGAAGAAGAGTGAATATGAAAAAGAAGAGAAAGAAAGTGGGGGGGGGGGGAGGAGAAAGAAACAGGGGGAGGAAAGATGACTTAAAAAACGAGAAAGAGAAGAAAGTGGGGGGGGGGAGAAGAGTGACATATGAAAAACAGAGAAAAAGAAAGTGGGGGGGGGGGGAAAGAGGGACATAGAAAAGAAAGAAAGAGAAGAAGTGGAGGGGGGGGAGAAAGAGTGACATTAGAAAAACAGAGAAAGGAGAGAAAGGGAGGGGGGGAGAAAGAGGAATATGAAAAAGACAGAGAAGGAAGAAGTGGGAGGGGGGGAGAAGAGTGACTTAGAAAAGACAGGAAAGGGAGAAAGTGGGAGGGGGGGGGAGAAGAGTATATAAAAAAGACAAGAAGAGAAAGGGAGGGGGAAAGAGTGACATATGAAAACGAGAAAGAGAGAATGGGGGGGGGAAAGAGTGACTTAGAAAAGACGAGAAAGAGAGAAGTGGGGGGGGAAAAGGTGATTAGAAACAGAGAGAGAAGTGGGAGGGGGGAAGAGTGACAATAGAAAAGACGAGAAGAGAGAAGTGGAGGGGGGGAGAAAGAGTGACATATAGAAAAAGACAGGAAGAGAGAGAAAGGGGAGGGGGGGGAGAAAGTGAATATAAAAGACAGAGAAGAGAAGAAAGTGGGGGGGGGGGAGAAAGAGTGCAAAGAAAAAGAAGAGAAAGAGAAAGGGGGGGGGGAGAAGATGACATATGAAAAGACAGAAGAGAGAGTGGGGGGGGGGAAGAAAGGTGATATAGAAAAAACAGAGAAGGAAGAAAGTGGGGGGGGGAAGAAGGTGATATAAAGACAGAGAAGAGAGAAAGTGGAGGGGGGGGAAAAAGAGTGACATATAGAAAAAAAGAGAAAGAGAAAAGTGGGAGGGGGGGGAGAAGAGGACATATAGAAAAGACAGAGAAAGAGAGAGAAGGGGGGGGGGAGAAAGAGTGACTAGAAAAAAGAGAAGGAAGAGAAAAGGGGGGGGGGGGAGAAAGAGTGACATATAGAAAAAAGAAAGAGAAAGTGGAGGGGGGGGGGAAAAGTGACATGAAAAGACAGAGAAGGAAAGAAATGGGGGGGGAAAAGTGACATAAAAAAAGAAAGAAAGAGAAGAAAGTGGGGGGGGGGGGAGAAAGAGTGAATATGAAACAGGAAAGAGAGAAAGTGGGGGGGGGGGGAGAAGAGTGACATATAGAAAAAGACAGGAAAGAGAAAAAGTGGAGGGGGGGAAGAAGAGTGACATAAGAAAAGACAGAAAGAGAAAGTGGAGGGGGGGGGAAGAAGAGTGACTTAAAAAGACAGAGAAAGAGAAAAAGTGGGGGGGGGGGGGAAGAAGAGTGAATATAAAAAAGACAGAGAAAGAGAAGAAAGGGGAGGGGGGGGAAAAGGACATATAGAAAAAGAAAGAAGAGAGAAAGTGGGGGGGTGGGGAAGAAGAGTGACATAAAAAAGACGAAAGAGAAGAAAGGGGGGGGGGGGAAGAAAGATGCTATAGAAAAGACAGAAAGAGAAAAGTGGGGGGGGGGGAAAAAGAGTGAATATAGAAAAGACAGAGAAAGAGAAGAAAGTGGAGGGGGGGAAAAAGAGTGAATATAGAAAAAGACAGGAAAGAGAGAGAAATGGGGGGGGGGGGAGAAGAGGACATATAGAAGACAGAGAAGAGAAGAAAGTGGGGGGGGGGGGGGAAGAAAAGTGACATATGAAAAAGCAGAGAAAGAGAGAGAAGTGGGGGGGGGAGAAAAGTGACATATAGAAAAGAAGGAAAGAGAGAGAAGGGGGGGGGGGAAGAGTGACATTAGAAAAACAGAGAAGAGAGAGAAAGTGGGAGGGGGGGAAAAAGAGGACATAGAAAAACAGAGAAAGAGAGAAAGTGGAGGGGGAAGAAAATGAATAAAAAAAAAGAAGGAGGAGAAAGTGGAGGGGGGGGAGAAAGAGTGACAATAGAAAAGACGAGAAAGAGAGAGAAATGGGGGGGGGGGGAAAGAGTGACTATAGAAAAGACGAGAAGAGAGAAATGGGGGGGGGGGGAGAAAGATGACATTAGAAAAAGCAGAGAAAGAGAATGGGGGGGGGAGAAAGAGTGAAATAAAAAAGACAGAAAAGAGGAAAGTGGGAGGGGGGAAGAAAGTGACAATGAAAAAACAGAGGGGGGAAGGGGGGGAAAAAAGGAAAGAGAAAGGGGGAAAGGGGGGGAGAAAGAGGGGAAAAGAAAAGGAAGAGGGGGGGGGGGGAGAAAGAGTGACATATAGAAAAAGACAGAAAAGAGAGAGAAAGTGGGGGGGGGGGGGGGAAAGGGAAAGGAGAAAAAGAAGAAAAGAGGGAAAGAAAGAGAAAGTGGGAGGGGGGGGGGGAAGAAAGAAAGGGGAGGGGGGGGGGAGAAGGAATAAAAAAGAAGAGAAAAAAAAAAGGGAGGGGGGGGGAAGAAAGGGAAAAAAAAAAAAAAGGGAAAAGAAAAAAGGGGGGTGGGGGGGGGGGAAAAAGGGATAAAAAAAAGGAAAAAAAAAAAGGGGGAAAAGTAAAAAGAAAAAGAGGAAAAGAAAAAGGGGAGGGGGGGGGGGGAAAGGGAAAAGAAAAAAAAAGAAGAGAAAGAAGGGGAAAGGGGGGGGGGGGGGGGAAAAGAAAAAAAAAAAAAAGGGAAAAAAGGGGGGGGGGGGAAAAAAAAAAAGGAAAAAAAGGGGGAGGGGGGGGGGGGGGGGGGAAAAGGACAAAGAAAAAGGGGGGAAAAGAAAGGGGGGGGGGGAAAAAAAAAAGGGGAAAAAAAAAAAAGGGGGGGGGGGGGGGAAAAGGGGAAAGGAAAGGAAAAAAAAGGGACAAGAAAAAGGGGGAGGGGGAGAAAGGGGGGGGAGGGGGGGGGGAAGAAAGGGGGGGGGAAAAAAAGGAAAAAAAAAAAGGGGGAGGGGGGGGGGGGGGAAAAAGTGAAAAAAAAAGAAAGAAAAGAGAAAGGGGGGGGGGGGGGAAGGGGGGGAAAAAAAGAAGGAAGAAAAAAGGGGGGGGGGGGGAGAAGAGTGACAAAAGGAAAAAAAAAGGAAAAGAGAAAGTGGGGGGGGGGGGGGGAAAAGGGATAATATAGAAAAAGAAGAAAAGAAAGAAAGGGGGGGGGGGGGGGGAAAAAAAGAGAAAAAAAAAAGGGGGGAAAAAAGGAGGAAAAAAAAAAAGGGGGAAAAAAAAGGGAGGGGGGGGAAAAGGGGAAAAGGGGGAAAGGGGGGAAAAAAGTAAAAAGGAAAAAAAGAAAGAAAGGGGGGGGGGGAAAAAGGGGGAATGAAAAAAAAGAAAAGAAAAGGGGGGGGGGGAAAAAGGGGGAAAAAGGGGAAAAAAAGAAAAAAGAAAGGGGGGGGGGGGGGGGGGGGGAAAAAAATAAAGGGGGAAAAGAAAAAAAAAGGGGGGGGGGAAAAGGGGGGAAAGAAAAAAAAAAAGGGGGGGAAAAAGGGGAGGGGGGGGGGGAAGAAAAGAAATAGAAAAAAAAAAAAAAAAGAAAGGGGGGGGGGGGGGGGGGGGAAATTAAAAAAAAGGGGAAAAAGGAAAAATAAAGGGGGGGGAAAAAAAGGAAAAGGGAAAAAGGGAAAAAGGGGTTGGGGGGGGGGGGGGGGAAAATGACATAAAAAAAAAAAGAAAAAAAGAAAGTGGGGGGGGGGGGGGAAAAAAAAAGGGGACAATAAAAAAAAGGGGAAAAAGGGGAAAAAGGGGGGGGGGGGAAAAAAGGGGAAAAAAAAAGGAGAAAAGAGGAAGGGGAGGGGGGGGAAAAAAAAAAAAAAAAGAAAAGAGAAAGGGGAAGGGGGGGGGGGGAAAAAGGGGGGGGAAAAAAAGAAGGGGGGGGAAAAAAAGGGGGGGGAGGGGGGGGAAAAGAAAAACAAAAAAAGAAAGGGAGGGGGGGGGAAGGGGGGGGCCAAAAAAAAAAAAGGGGAAAAAAAAGGGGGGGGGGGGGGGAGGGGGGGGGGGGGGGGGGGGGGGGAAAAGGGGGGGGAAAAAAAAGGGGAAAAAGGGGAGGGGGGGGGGAAAAAGGGAAGAAAAAGAAAGAAAAAAAAAAAGGGGGGGGGGGGGGGGGGGGGAAAAGGGGGGGGAAAAAGAAGAAAAGGGGGGGGGGGGGGGGGGGGGGAAAAAAAAAAGAAGGGGGAAGGGAAAAGGGGGGGGGGGGGGGGGGAAGGGGGGGGGGAAAAGAAAAGAAAAGAAAAAAAAAGGGGGGGGGGAAAAAAAGGAAAAAAAAGAAGAAGGGGAAGGGGGGGGGGGGGGAAAAAGAAAGAGGACATATAAAAAAAAGAAAAGAGAAAGAAAGGGAGGGGGGGGGGGGAAAATTTTGGGGGGGGGAAAAAGAAAAAAAGGGGGGGGGGGAAAAAGAAAGGGGAAAAGAAAAAGAAAAAAAAAAAAAAGGGAAAGGGGAGGGGGGAAAAGGAATAAAAAAAAAAAAAAAAAAAAAAGGGGGGGGGGGGGGGGGAAAAAGGGTTATAGAAAAAAAGAGAAAAAAAAAAAGGGGGGGGGGGGGGGGGGGGAAAGAAAAAAAAGAAAAAGAAAAAGGGGAGGGGGGGGGGGGGGGAAAAAAGGGGGGGAAAAAAAAAGGGGGGGAAAAAAAAAAAAAGAGGGGGGGGGGGGGGGGGAAAAGAAAAAAAGAAAGGGGGGGGAAAAAGGGGGGGGGGGAAAAAAGGTACATTTTTAAAAAAGAAAGGAAAAAAAAAAGGGGGGGGGGGGGGAAAAAAAAAAAAAATGGGGGGGGGAAAAAGAAAAAAAAAAAAGGGAAAAAAAGGGAAGGGGGGAAAAGGGAAAGAAAGGGGGGGGGAAAAAAGGGAGGGGGGAAAAGATAAACAAAAAAAAAGGGGGGGGGGGGGGGGGGGGGGGGGGGAAAAAAAAAAGGGAAAAGAAAGGGGGGGGGGGAAAAAAGGGAAAAAAAAAAGAAAAAAAAAAAAGAAAGGGGGGGGGGGGAAAAAAGAGGAAAAAAAAAAGAAGAAAAAAAAAAAAGGGGGGGGGGGGAAGAAAGAGTGAAAAAAAAAAAGGGGGGGAAAGGGGGGGGGGGGGGGGGGGAAAAAAGAAAGAGGGAAAAAAAAAGAAAAAAGAAAAAGGGAAAGGGGGGGGGGGAAAAAAGGGAAAAGAAAAGAAAGGGAAAAAGGGGAAAGGGGGGGGGGGAAAAAAGAGGAAAAAAAAAAAAAAGGGAAAAGGGGGGTGGGGGGGGGGGAAAAAAAAAAATAAAAAGAAAAAAAGGGAAAGGGAAAAAGGGGGGGGGGGAAAAAAAAGAAAAAAAAAGGGGGGGGGGGGGAAAGGGAAAAAAGGGGGGGAAAAAGAGGAAAAGGGAAAGGGGGGGGAAAAAAAAAAAAAAAAAGGGGAAAAAAAAAAAGGGGGGGGGGAAAAAAGGAAAGAGAAAGTGGGAGGGGGGGGGGGGAAGGAAATGACGAAGAAAAGAAAAGGAAAACGAAAAGAAAAGAAAGAGTGACATATGGAAAAAGAAAAGACAGGAGTGAAAAGAGAAAGAAAGTGGGGGGGGGGGGTGGGAGAAAAGAAAGAAGAAAGAAGTAAGAAGAGGGAGTAGAGAAGACAGAAAGAAAGAGTGACATATAGAAAAAGGACAGGTGAAAGAGAAAGAAGAAACGAAAGTGGGTGGGAGGGGGAAAGAAAGAGTGACATATAGACAAAGGACGAGGAAAAAAAGAGAGAGAACGTGGGAGGGGGGGGGAAGAGGAAAGAAAGGAAAAGAAAAGACGTCGACATATAGAAAAGCAGAGAAAGAGAAAGAAAGTTTGGGAGGGCGGTGGGGCTGTGGGGGTGGGAAGGAAGAAAGAAAGAGTGACATATTGAAAAAGACAGAGAAAGGAGAGAGAAAGGGGAGAGGGCGGGGGGGGGGGAGGATAAGAGACAAGAAAGAAAAGAAAAAGAAAGAGTGCATATAGAAAAAAGGACAGAGAAAGAAAGAGAAAGGAAATGGGAGGGGGTGGGGGGGGGGGGAAGATAAAGAGAAAAGGAAAGACGTGACTTATAGAAATAAGAACCAGAGAGACAAGAGGAAGAGAGCAAAGTGGGGAGGGGGGGGGGGGAAGACCAAAGGGAAAAGACAAGAAAAAAGAAAAAGAAAAGGAAAAGACAAAGAATAAGAAGAAAAAAGAAAAAGAAAAGAAAGGAGTGACATATAGAAAAAGACAGAGATAGAGAGAGAAAGTGGGTGGGTAGGGTGGGGGGGAGAAAGAGTGACATATAGAACAAAAAAGAGACGAGAAAGAGAGAGAAAGTGGGATGGGGGGGGGGGAGAAGAGCAGAAAGAGGAAAAGAAGAAAAAGTAGGGGGAGGGGAGGAGAGGAGAGAAAGAAAGAAAGATTGTTGATGAGCATATAGACGAGGGGAGGAAAGAGAAATAGAAAGAAAGGGAGAGAAGAAAGAGAGGAAGAAGGAGAAAGAGAAAGAAATGACGTGACATATACGGAAAAAAGACAGAGAAAGACGAGCGAAAGTGGGAGTGTGGGGGGGGAGAGAAGAGTGACTTATAGAAAAAGACAGGAAGAAAGAGAAAGTGGGGGAGGGGGGGGGGCGGGCCCTGGGGGGGGGGGGAAGAAGGAAGGAAAGAAGAAAGAAAGAAAAGGGGGGGGGGAAACGGGAAAGCCGAGACATGAAAGAAGGGGATGAAAGAGGTGCATATGGAAAAAAAAGACCCAAGACGAAAGAGAAAGAAAGTGGGGCGGGGGGGGAGGATAGAGAGAAAGAAGCGTAGAAAGAGGAAAGAGTTGACATATAGAAAAAGACAGAGGGATGAGAAGAGACAGAAGCAAAGAAAGTTGGGGGGGGGGCGAGGGGGGGAAGGACAAAGAGACAGGGGAAAGAAACGAGGAAGTAGAAAGAAAAGGAAGAAAGAGTGACTATAGACAAAGAAGAAGAAGAGAGTGAAAGTGGGGGGGGGGTGGGAAAGGGCGGGTGGAAAAGAAAGACGTGACATGTAACGAAAAAGACACGAGATAGTAGGTGAAAGAGAGGAGGAAAGTGGGAGGGTGGGTGGGGAGGAGAAAAGAGTGACATATAGAAAATAAGCATGAGAGAGAGAGGGAAAGAGAGAGAAAGCCACCAAAGTGGGCAGGGGGGGGGGGGGGAGAAAGAGGGGGAGAAGAGACGAAAGAAAGATAGAGAGAGAGAAAGAAGATAGAAGAGAGGAAGAAAGACAGGGAGGAAAGGAAGGAAAGAGGAAAAGAAGGGGGGGCGAAAAAGGAAAAAGCGAAAGAAAGAGTGACATATAGCAAAAATACAGGAGAAAGAGGAAGTGGGAGGGGGCGGGCGGGAAAGAAAAAGAGGTGTGACATATGGAAAAAGGACAGCAGGAGGGAAAGAGAAAGAAGTCGGTGGCGGGCGGGGGGGGGGAGAAAGAAGAGGGGGGGGAAGGAGAGGGCGGAGAAAGGTAGAAAGAAAGAAGAAACGTAAGAGGGAGGAGAAGGAAGAGAGAAAGAAAGCAGAACGGGAGAGAAGAAAGTAACAGGGGAGACAAGAAAAGAGTCTGGGGACATATAGAAAAAGACAGAGAAGAGAAAAGAAAGTGGCGGGGGGGGGGGGGAGGGAAAGAAGATGTCCCGAAGAAAGAAGAGGAAAGAGGAGCAGAGGGGGGGGGGGGAGAAGGAGGAAGAAGAAGCAAAGAGAGAAGGGTGGGGGGGGGGGGGAGAGAAAAGAGAAGGGGGGAGAAAGAACGGGGGGGGGGGGGGGGGGGGAGAAGAAAGAAGGGGGAGAAGAGGGAGAGACGAAAGAAAGAGGGGGTGGGACAGAGAAGAAAGAAAGGGGGGGGGGGAGAAAGAAAAGAGTCGATGGGGGGGGGGGAGAAAGAAGAGAGGGGCTGGGGGGGAGAGAAGGGGGGGGGGGGGAGAAAGAAGAAAAAAGAAAGAAGAAAGAGTGATCATTAGACAAAGAAGAGAAGACGGAGAAAGTGGGAGGGGTGGTGAAGAAAGAGTGGACATATAGAAAAAGACGAGAGAAAAGGAGAAAGAAAAGTGGGAGAGGGGTGGGGCGGTGGGGGTGGAAAGAAAGAGCAGAGACATGAGAAAAGACAGAGGAAAGAGTGAGATACAGGTGGGGGGGGGGGGGGGAAGAAGAAGAAGAAGGGGGGGGGCCGAAGAAAGAAGGGGGAGAAAAGATGACATATAGAAAAAGGACAGAAGAAAGGAGAAAGAATCCCATGAAAAACGTGGGAGGGGGTGGGGGGGGGGGAAGAGGAAGAAAGAAAGAAAGAAGAAGAAAAGCAAAGAAAGAAGTGGCATTATAGAAAAAGAAGAGGAAAGAGAGAGAAAGTGGGAAGAGTGGAGTCAGTGGGGGGGGAAGAAAGAGAAAGAAAGAGTGCATATAGAAAAAGACAGAGAAGCGAAAGAATGTGGGAGGGGGTGGGCCGTGGGCTGGGCGTGGGCCGGGAGAGAGGAGGGGAGAAAGAAAGACGTGACATATAGAAAAAAAAGACAGAGAAAAGAGAAAGAAAGTGGGAGGGGGGGGTGGAAGAAAACTGAGGGGGGGGGGAAAAGAAAGAAAGAAAGAAAAGAATAAGGAACAAAGAAAAAAGAAAGAGTGACCTTATCGAAAAAAAGACAGAGAACAGAGAAAAGAGAGGAGAAAAGTGGAGGGGGGGGGGGACGAAAGAGTGGAATATACAAAATGACAGTGAAAGAGAGAAGAAAGTGGGAGGGAGGGGCGGGGGGGGAAAAGAGAAGAAAGATTGACATATAGGAAAAAGGCAGAGACAAGAGAGAGAAAGTGGGGGGGGGGGGGGAAGAAAAAAACAAGAAGAAGGGGGGGGGGAAGAAAAGAAAAGAAAGACGTGAAATATAGAAAAAGACAGAGCGGAAAGAGAAAGAATGTGGCCGGGGGGGAGGGAAAGAAAGAGTGACATATAGAAAAATAGACAGAGAAAAGAGAGAGAAAGTGGGGGGTGGGGGGGGAAGAGAAGAAAAGAAACAGGAAAAAGAAAGAGGTAAGAAAAAGAAAGAAAGAGGAGTAAAAAGAAAAGAAAGAAAGATGTCGCTATATAGAAAAAAAGACCAGAGAAAAAGCAGAGAGAGAAAGTGGGGGGGGGGGGGGAGGAAGAGAAGGAGAAGGGGTGGGGAGAGAGAAAAGAGTGGAATCTAGGAAAAGGACCAAGAAAGAGAGAAGAGAGAGAAGTGGGAGGGTGGGGGGGGGGGGGGGGGGGGGGAGATGGGAAGGGAGAAAGAAAGAGTGCATATAGAAAATGACAGAGAAAGAAAGCGGGAAGGACCGAGAGAAGAGAGAAAAAAGTGGAGTGGGGGACCCCCGGTGGGGGGAGGAAAAGGGAGAAAGAGTGACATATCGAAAAAGACAGGGGAAAAAGAGAGAGCAAGTGGCGGGGGGGGTGGAATAAAGATCGTGACATATAGAAAAATGTCAGAGAATGAGAGAGAAAGTGGCGAAGGGGGGGGTGGAAAGAACGAGTTGACAATAGAGAACAGAAAGACAGAGAAAGAGAGAGAAAGTGGGAGGGGGGGGGAGGGAAAGAGGAACATTAAGAAAAAGGACAGAGCAAAAGTGAAAGTGGGGGAGGTGGGGGGGGAAGAAGACAAGAAGAAAGGAACGAAAGGGAAGAAAGAAAGAGGGAGAAAGACGTGGACATATAGAAAAAGAAGAGAGAAAGAGCGAGAAAAGTGGTTGGGTGGTGAGGGGGCGGTGGGGGAGATGCGGGCTGAGAGCGGGAGAGCGCAGGAGAGAGTGACCTATAAGAAAAAAGACAGAGAAAAGAGAGAGGAAAGTGGGAGGGGGGGGGGGATGGGGAGGAAAGAGTCAAGAGGAGAAAGAGCTGACATATAGAAAAAGACAGAGAAAGAGGTGAACGAGGGAGGGGGGGAAAGAACAAGAAAGAGTGATGTATAGAAAAAACAGAGAAAGAGAAGAGAGAGGAGGAAATGGGGGGGGGGGGGAGAAGAAAGAAGGGGGGGGGAAAGAAGAGGAAAGAAAGAAAAAGAAGAAAAAGAAAGGTGCAGGAAGGAAGAAAAAAGAAAAGAAAGACGAGTGACTCTAGAAAAAAAGACAAGAAAGAGAAAAGTGGGAGGGTTGGGGGAGGAAGAGGAGAAAGAGATGACATATTAGGAGAAAAATCCGCGAAAGAGAGAAAGAATGTGGGAGGGGGGGGGAAGAAAGAGGGCTATAGAAAAAGACAGAGAAAGAGAGAGAGAAAGTGGGAGGGGGGGGGGGCGGAGGGGGGAAAACGGAAAAGAAAGAAAGGGGAAAGAAAAAGGAAAGAAAAAGAAGAAAAAAGGAAAGAAAGAAGGTGGGAAAAGAAGAGAAGAAAAGGAAACGAAAGGAAAAAGAAAAACAAGAGAAAAAAAAGAAAGAGTCGACATATAGAAAAAGACAGAGAAAGAGAGAGAAATTGGGAGGGGGGGTGGGAGAAAGAGAACGAGGGGAAGAATAGAAAGGTGACATATAGGCAAAAGACCAGAGATACGAGCGAGAGAACGTGGGAAGGAGGGGGGGGGAGGAAAGGAAAGGAGGGGGGGGGAGAAAAGAAACGAAGGAAAGAGTGGACATATAGAAAAAAGACCAGAGAGAAAGAGAAGTGGGAGGGGGGGTGGGGGGGGGGGGGAAGGAAGAACAAGAAGAAAAGGGAAAAGAAAGAGTGACATATAGAAAAAGACAGAGGAAAGAGGAGGAGAAAGTGGAGGGGGGGCGGGCGAGAAAGAAAGAAGAGAAGAGGGAGAAAGAGAAGAAAGAGAAGAGAGAAAGCAGATGAAAGAAGAAGAAAGGAGGACTGAAAGAAGGAAGAAGATGAAGAAAAGAGGGACAAGAAGAAAGAGGAAAGAAGAAAGAGACAGAAGAGAGACAGAAGGGGGGGGGATGAAACAGTGACTCTAGAAAAAAAGACCAGGAGGAAAAAGAGAAAGAAAGTTGGCGGGGAGGGAGGGGGTAGAAAGAGTGACCTATAGACACAAGACAGTGAAAGGGGAAAGAAAGACGAGAGAAAGTGGGGGGGGTGGCAGGGGGGGGGTGGAAAGAAAGAGTGACATGTAGAAAAAAAAAAAAAGAACAGAGAAGGAAGGTGAGAGAAGTGGGCAGGGTGGGTGGGAGGAGGGAAGAAAAGAGTGAATATAGAGAAAAGAGAGAGAAAGAGAGAGAAAGTGGGAGGGGGGCGGGGAGAAAGGCGGAGGGGGGGGGGGTAGAAAGGGGAAGTGACATTTTAGAAAAATACAGAGAAAGAGGAAAAAGTGGGAGGGGGGGGGGAAGCCACGAAAGAGTGACTATGGGAAAAGACACGAGAAAGCAAATGAAAGTCGGGGGCGGGGGGGTGGGCGGGGGGGAGAAAGAGTGACCTCTAGAAAAAGACAGAGAAGGGAAAGCGGAAAGTGGGGGGGGGGGGGGGGGAGAAAGAAGAAAAGAAAGAAAGAGATGAGAAATGAGAGAAAGAGTGTACATATAGACCCAAAGACAGAGAAGGAGGAAAGAGGAGAACGAGGGAGAGAAAGTGGGAGGGGTGGGGGAAGACTGGGGTGGAAGAAAGCAAGACGTGGACCTATAGACAATAAGACAGGATAGAGAACGAAAAGAAAGAAAGTGAACAGTTGGGAGGGCGGCGCGTGGGGTGGTGGGTTGGGTGGGAAGGAAGAAGGAGGAAGAAAAGAGAGAAGAGTGACATATTAGAAAAAGACAGAGAAAGAGAGGAGAAACAAGTGGTTCGTAGCGGGGTGGGGGAAGAACGAGTGACATATAGAAAAGACAGAGAAAGAAAGAGGAAAGGAAAGTGGGAGGGGGGCGGTGGGGGGGGGAAAAAAAGAAAAGAAAGAAAGAGTTGGACATATAAGAAAAAGATCAGAGAAAGAGAGAGAAAGTGGAAGGGGGGGGGGGGGAAGAAATTAAAAAGAAGAAGAAAGAAATGTGACATATAGAAAAGGACAGAGAAAGAAGAGCGAGAACCAGTGGGAGGCGTGGGGGGGCAGAACAAGGGGAGTGAAATATAGAAAAGTGAGAGAAGAGGAAAGAGAGAGAAAGTCGGAGGGAGGGGGGGAGGAAAGAGTGACCCTATAGCAAAAAAAAGTCAGAGAAAGAGAGAGAAAGAGAGAGGAAAGTGGGAGGGCTGGGGGGGCGACGAAGAAAGATGTGACTATAGAAAAAGACAGCACGCGAAAGAGAAAGTGGGAGGGGGGGGGGAAAGAAAGAAAAAAGAACGGGGGGGAAAGAACGAGAAGAAATGGGACAGAAGGGGAAGGGGGCACAGAAAAAGAAAAGAAAGGTCGTGACAAATGGAAAAGAAAGAAAAAAAGAAAGAGAAAGAAGAAATTGAGAAAGAGAAAGGAAAAGGGGGGGGGGGGGGGAGAAAGAGTAGAGGAAAGATGAGAAAGAACGAGGCGATAGTGGAGGAAAGAGACGAGAAAGAAGGGGAGAAAGGAAAGGAGAGGGGAGAGGGGGAGAGAGCGAGAGGTGAGGAAAAGAGAGAGAGAAGCGAGGAGAAGGAAGAAAGAGAAAGTGAAGAAAGAGGGGGGGAGAAAGAGGGGGGGGGGGGGAGGGGGGGTGAGAAAGCAGGGGAGAAAGAGTCAGGGGAGGAAAGAAGAGAAGAACGAGTGAATATAGGAAAGAAAAAAGACAGAGAAGGAGAAAGAAAGTGGGGGTGGGGGGGGAAGAAGGGGGGGGAAGAAGGGGGAAGAAAAAGAAACAGAGTGACATATAGACAAAAGACCAGAGAAAGAGAGGAAAGTGGGGGGGGGGGGGGGGGGGGGGGGGGAGCGGGGGGGCGGGGGTGGAAAGAAAGTGGAAAAGGAGGGGCTGGGAAGAAAGCAAGGGGGGGGGGGGGGTGGAAAGAAAGAAAGAAAGAGTGACATGTAGAAAAAGACAGAGGAGAAACGAGAGAGAAAGTGGGAGGGTGGGTGGGAGAAGGGAAGAGTTGAACATATAGAAAAATAAGACGAGAGAAAGAGAGAGAAAATGGGGAGGTGCGGCAGGAGAGGGGCGTGGAGAGAGAAGAAAGAGCGTGACATATAGAAAATACAGAGAAGAGAAAGTGGCGAGGGGGGGGGAGGGGGGTGTGTAAAGGAAGAAAGAGTGTAAGAAGAAAGGGGGAAGACGAAAGTAAAGAAAGAAAAAGAGTGACATATGAGAAAAAAAGACAGAGAAAGAGAAAGAAAAGGTCGGGGGGGGTGGGCCCGGCGGAGACAGGAGGAAAGAGTAGGAGGAGAGAAAAGGAAAGAAAGAGGGAGAAGAGAAGGAAAGGTGACATATAGAAAAAGACAGAGAAAAAAAGAGAGTGAAAGAGAAAGAAAGTGGGGGGGGGGGGGAGAGGGGGGGGGAGGAGAGAAAGAGGGGGGGGAGAAAAGAGAGAGAAAGAAGGAGAAAGTGAAAAGAAGAGAACAGAAAGAAGAGAAACTGGGGGGGTGGAGAAGAGGACGGGGGGCGGGGGGGGGGGGGGGGGAATGATGACATATATAGACAAAAGACTGACGAATAAGAGGAGAGAAAGTGGAGGGGTCCAACGGCGGGTTGTGTGCCAGGGGTATGTGGGAAGAAAGAGGTGGGAAGAAAGAGTGACATATAGAAAAAAGACAGGAGAAAGAGATAGAAAGGGGGCACGGGGGAAGGGGGTGGGGGGTGGGTGGAGAAAGAAGAGTGACATATAGAAAAAGACAGAGGAAAGAGAGAGATAAAGTGGAGGGGGGGGGGGGGGGGGCGGGGGAGGAAGAAAAAGGAAGGAAAGAAAGAAGAGGGGCGGGGGGGGGGGGGGAAGGAGAAGAAGTGGGAAGAAAAAAAGAAGGAAGGAAGAAAGGGTAAGAAAACAAGAAAAAGAAAGAGTTAAGAAAGAAAAAGAAAGAGTGACATATAGAAAAAATAGACAGAGAAAGAGAAAGCAAGTGGGAGGGGCCCAGGTCCGGTGGGCGGGAAGACCAAGAGAAGACCAGCTGGACATATAGATAAAGGACAGAGAAGAGAGAGAAAGTGGGAGTGGGGGGGGATGCAAGAAAGAAAGAGAGAACATATAGAAAAAGACAGAGAAAAGAAAGAGGGAAACGAAAGTGGGACGGGGAGGGGATGGGGGGTGAGGCGAAGAAGAAAGAGTGACATATAGATAAAAGACAGAGAAAGAGAAAGAAAGTGGAGGGGGGGGGGGTAAAGAAAGAAAAACAAAGAAGAAAAGAAAGAAAATAGAAAGAAAGAAAAAGAAAGAGTGAACATATAGAAAAGACAGAGACAAGAGAGAGAAAGTGGGAGGGGGCGGGGGGAGGGAGGAGAAGAGATGATGAGGAGAAAGGAGAAAGAAGAAAGAGAGGAAAGGAGAAAGAGGGAGTCAGAAGAAAGAGTGAGAAGGAAGAAAGAGTGACATATACAAAAAGACACGAGAGGAAGAGGAAAAGAGGAGAGACAGTGGAGACCCGAGGGGCGCGGGGGGAGGGACGGGGAAGAAAGATTGTATATTAGAAAAAAGGCAGAGTAAGAGTGAGGAAAGAAGAGAAAGAGAGAGAGAGAAAGTGACGAGGGAGGGGGGGGGGAAAGAAACGAAAGAGTGACATTAGAAAAAAGACAGAGAGAAAAGAGAAAAGAAAGTGGGAGGGGGGAGGGGAAAAAAAAGAAAAAGAAAGAAAGAGTGCTATAAGAAAAAAAAGACAGAGAAAAGAGAGAGAAAGAGAAAGTGGGAGGTGGGGGGGGAAAGAAAGAGTGATATATAGCAAAAAAGACAGAGGAAAGAGAGAGAAAGTGGCGGGGGGGGAGGAAAGAAAGAAGAGTAGGAGGGAGAAGAAAGAGTGGGGAGAAAGGGAGAGAGAGGGGGGGGAGAGAAGAAAGGAGAGAGTGAAGAGAAAAGAGTGGCGAGAGGGGAGAAGGTGGAGAAAGAGTGACTATAGGGGAAAAGACAGAGGAATAGAGTGAGGAACCAAGTGGGAGATGGGTTGGGGGTGGGGGGGTGGGGGGGAGAAGGGAGAAAGAGTAGTGACATATAGAAAAAGACAGTGAAGCAAGAGAGAGAAGTGGCGAGGGGGGGAGTGGGGGGGAGATAGAGAGGGGGGGAAAGAGTGAAGAGGGGGAAGGAGAGAGTGCAAGAGAGGGAGAAGAGAGAAGAGAACGGAGAGAGAAGAAGAGGAGGAGCATGAAAAGAAAGGAAAGAAGCGAGAAAGGAGAGAAAGTGAGAGAGAGGGGAGAGAAGAGTAATGAGGGAGGGAGAAAGGAGAAAGAAAGGAAGGGAGGAGAGAAAAAGCGAGACATATAGAAAAAAAAGACAGGAGGCAACGAGAGGAGAAAGGGGAGGGGGGGGTGAATAAAGAAGTGACATATAGAGAAAAGACAGAGAAAGAAGACGTGAGAGAAAGTGGGTGGGGGGGTGGAAAGTGGAAAAGAAAAGAAAGAGTGACATATAGAGAAAGACAGAGAAATGAGAGAGAGGAAGAAAGTGGGAGTAGAGGGGGGGGGAGAAGAAAGAAAAGAGAGAAAGAAGACGGAGAAGATAACGGGGGGGGGAGAAAGAGAGACACATTAGAGATAAAGACAGAGAAAGAAAGAGCAAAAGTGGGCAGGTGGGGGGGGGGGGGGGAAGAAAGAAAAGAAAGAAAAAGGGAAGAAAAAGAGAAAGAGTGTCATTAGAAAAAAGACAGAAGAAAAGAGTAGAGAAAGAGAAAGTGGTAGGGAGGGCGGGGGGGAGGGGGGGGGGAGAGGGAGGAGTGGGAGGGGGGGGGGGGGGGAGAGGGGGTGGAGAGGGAGAGTGGATGTGGCGGGGGGAGAGTTGACATTATCGAAAAAATGACAGAGAAAGAGAGACGAGAAAGTCGGGAGGGGGGGTTTGGGGAGGAGAACAGGGGGGTGGGGGGGTGGGGTTGAGAAGAGAAAGAGTAACGAGAGAGAGAGAAGAGGAGAAAGAAGGAGAAGAAAAGAAAGAGTGACATTATAGAAAAAATGACAGAGAAAAGAAAGAGAAAGTGGGGGAGGGGGGGCAAAGAAAGAGTGTGAGATATAGAAAAAGACAGAAGAAAGAAAGAGAGGGGAAAGTGGGGGAGAAGGGGGAGCGGGGGGGGAGAAAGTAGAGGAAGAAAAAGAAAAGAAAAGAAGAAAAGAAAGAAAGATAAGAATAGCAAGAAAAGAAGAAGAGTGACATATAGAAAAAAGACAGAGAAAGAGAAAAGGGTGAAGGGGGGGGAGGAAAGAGGAGAGAGAAAAAAGAGAGAAGAGGCGGAGAGAAAAAGAGGAGAAAAGGGGAAAAGAGGGACATATAGGAAAAAAAGTCCGAGAAAGGAGGGAAAGTGGGAGGGGGAGGGGAATAAGGAAAGAGTCGAGTAGGGGGGGAAGGAAAGAGTGGGACATATAGGAAAAAGACAGGAGAAGAAAGAGAGAGAACGTGGAGAGGGGGGGGAGGGGGGGAAAAAGAATGAGTGACATATAGAAAAAGACAGAGAAAGAGAGAGAAAGTGGGGGACGGGGGTGGGTGGGGGAGAGAGAGAGTGGAACATATAGAAAAGGCCGAGAAAAGAGAGAGAAAGTGGGAGGCGGGGGGAGGAAAGAACAGGGGGGGGCGGGAGCGAAGAGAAAGGAAGAGAGGGGGGAGAGGAGAAGAAAGAGTGAATATAGAAAAAAGACCAGAGAAAGAGAAAGTGGGAGGGGGGGGGGGAAGAAAAGAAAGAAGAGGTGGGGAAAGAAAGAGAAAAAACAGGAAGTAAGAGGTGGGGGGGGGGGGGAGAAAGAGAAGGGGTGGGGGGAAAGAAAAGAAAGAAAAAGAAAGAAAAGAGAGTGGACTATAGAAAAAAAGACATGAGAAGAGAAGAACAGAGAAAAAGAGGGAGTGAAAAGTGGGGAGGGGGTGGGGGGAGAGAGAAACAGTGACAGAGAGAAGAAGCAGAGGAAGAGAAGAAAGAAAGAGAGGAAAGAGAAGCGGAGAAGAGGAAAGAGACCGAAGAAAGAAAGACAAAGAAGAAGAGAGGAGAAAAAAGAGAAAGAAGAAGAGAACAGAAAAGAAAGAGAAGAAGGAGGGGAGGAAGGAGAAGGAAAAAAAGAGGAGAGGAGAAAGAAGAAGAAGAAACAGTGACATAATTAGAAAAAAGACAGAGAAAGAGAAAGAAAAGTGGGGGGGGGGGGGGAGGGGATAAAGAAAAGAAACACAGGGTGCGGGGGGGGGGGAAAAGAAAGAAAGGTGACATCCATAGACAAAGACAGAGAAAAAGAGAGAGAAAGTGGGGGGGGGGGGGGTGGAAAGAAGCAGAGACATGTAGAAAAAGACAGAGAGAGATGAGGGAGATAGTGGAGAGGAGTGGGCTGGGAGAAGAAAGAGTGACATATAGAAAAAGAAGAGGAAAAGATGAGAGAGAGAAGTGTAGAATGGGAGGGGGGGGAGGAAGAAAGAGGCATGAAAGGAGTACATATAGAAAAATTACAGAGGAAAGGAAAGTGGCGAGGGGGGGGGGAAGAAACAAGAGAGGGAAGAATGAGTGACAACATTGGAACGAAAAAAAAAAGACAGAGGAAAGAGGAAAGAAAGTGGGGCGGGGGGGGGGGCGGGGGGGGGGAGAGAAGGGAAAGAAGAGTTTTGACATATAGAAAAAGACAGGAGAAAGGAAAGAATGAATAGTGGGGGGGGGGAGAAGAAGAAAGAGAAAGAGCGACATATAGACAAAAGGACAGGAGAGAAAGAAGGAGAGAGAAAGTGGGGAGGGGTGGGAATAAACGAAAGAGTGAGAAAGGTGACATATAGAAAAAACAGAAAAGAGAAAGAAAGTGGCGAGGGGGTGGGGGTTGGGTGGGAGAAGGCAGAAAGAAGTATTGACATATAGAAAAAGGAAGAGAAAGAGAGAGAAGTGGTGGACAGGAGGGGGGGGGGAAGGAAAAAAAAGAAGAGGAGAAGGGGAAATAGAGGGGGGGAAAAGATGCGATGAAAGAAGGGGGAAAAGAGAAAGAAAAAAAGGCTGGAAGAATAAAGAGAGAAAAAAGAAAGAAGAGTGACATATAGAAAAAAAGACAGAAGAAAGGGAAAGAGGAAAGAAAGTGGGAGGGGGTGGGGGGAAGATAAAGTGTGAGGAAGAAGGAAGAAGTGTAAAAGAAAGAACAGAAGTAGTGACATATAGGAAAAAGACAGAGGAAAGGAAAAGAGAGAGGAAATTGGGGAACGTGGGGGGGGAAGAAGAGTGACATATAGAAAAAAAAAAGACAGAGGAAAAGAGAAAGAAAGTGGGGAGGGGTTGGGGTGGGGTGGGGGGAGAGAGAGGAGGACGGGAGAAAAGAGTGAATATAGAAAAAGACAGAGGAAGAACAGAGAAAGAAAGTGGGAGGGGGGGGGGGAGGGGGGGGGGGGTGAAGGGAAGGGGAAAGAAGGGGGGGAAAGGAAGAAATAAGAAAGAGTGACATATAGAAAAAGGCAGAGGAATGAGGAGAGGAAAGTAGGGATGAGGGGGGGGGAGTAAAGAGTGACATATAGCAAAAAGACCAGAGAAAGAAGAGAAGCTGAAAGTGGGAGGGGGGGGGGGTAAGAAAAGATTGACCCTATAGAAAAAAGGCAGGAGAAAGAGAGAGGAAAGGTGGGGAGGGTGGGGGAAGAGGAGGAAGAAAAGAAAGGATTGACATATAGGAAAAAAGACAGAGCAAGAGAAAGAAAGTGGGAGGGGGGAGGGAAAGAAAGAGTGACTATAGGAAAAAGAAGAGAAAGAGAGAGAAAGTGGGAGGTGGGGGGGTTGATTGATGAAGAAAGAGTGATATATAGAAAAAAAGACAGAGAAAGAACGAGATGAGAAAGTGGGGGGGGGGGGGGTGAGGAAGAAAGGAGAGAAGATAAGGGTAGGAAGTAGAGAGTAGGGTCGGAGAGCAGGAGAGAGGCGTAGAATAGAATAGGAGGGAAAGAGGTACAGGATAGTAGGGGTGGTTAGAAAGAGATGAGAGGGAGGAGTGATATGGGAAGAGAAGACAGGGGGGGGGGAGAAGGAGAGCGGGGGGTGGGGGGTGGGGTAGGGTTAGGTAGAGGGGGGAAAGAAGGGAAAGGGAAGGAGAAAGAGTGCAGGAAGAGAGGGGAATTAGCAGGGGTAAGGGAGAGGGGGGAGTGGACGAGGGAGGGAGACAGGAGAGTAGGGGGGGAGGGGCTGCAGAGTTAGGGCAGGTAGGAAGAGAGGGAGGAAGGAGGGGAGGGAAGGGGGGGGGGAAGATACGAAGAAAGAAAAAGAGGGGGGAGGGAGGGGGAGGAGCAGGGGGGGAGAGGAGGGGAGAAAAGGGGAGGGAGGAGACGGGGGAGGAATATTAGGGAAGAGGAGGGGGGGGAGGGTGGGAAAGTGATGGGGGGAGGGGGAGGAGAAGAAAGGGAGGGGATGGAAGAATCGGAAAGGGTGAGAAGAGAGGGGGAGATAGGGGAGAGGGTAGGAGGAAAGTATGGGGGAGGGGGGGATAGGGGGGCGGAACGAGAGGTGAGGGTAGTTTAGGTAGAAAGGAAGAAAGAGGGGGGAGGAAAGAGGAGAAGAGCAGCGAGAGTAGGGAGAGGAAGAGAGAGGAAGAAAGAGGAAGGGGGGGAGCGGGGAAAGAGAGAGGCAAGGAGAGAGGAGGGGGGGGGGGATGGGGTAGAGTTGTAGGAGGAATGCATACAAAGGTGGCGGGAAAAAGGGGTCAAAACGGTAGGAAAGAGGGGGGAGGAGAGAGAGGAGGAGAAGGTAGGGAGGGGGAAGCTGCCATGGAGAGAGAAAGTAGTGGAGGGAGGGGAGAGTGTGGAGGGGAGGAGAAGAGGCCGGGGAGACGAGAGGAGGAGGTAAGGAGGAAGGGGGGAGTTTAGGGGGGGAGGCAGGGGCGGCGAGGAGGAGGAGGGAGAGGAGGGGAGAAAGAAAGGGAGGAAAGAGGAAGGAGAAAGGGGGGGTAGTGGGAAGAGTGGAGGGGTAGGGAGAGGATGAGAAAGGAAAGGAGGAGAACAAGGGGGGGACGAGGGAGAAGAAAAGGGGAAAGAGAGGTATGGGGATAGGGAGGGGGAGCGAGGGAGGAGGGAGGGGAGAGGAGGGAGGAGGGAGGAAGAGGAAGGAGAGGAAAGAAAGAGGAAGAAGAGAAGGAAGGAGGAGAGGAAAGGAGGGGAAGTAGGTGATGGGCGGTTCCTGAAAGAGGGAGCAGGAGGATTACAAGGGAAGGCGCGAGGGGAGGGAAAGAGGAAGGGCGAATAGTGGAGGGGGAAGAGAAGCCGGGAAGGAGGGATAGGAGGAGGGTAGAAGGGGTAAGGAGAAGAGAGGGGGGAGTAGGGGAAAGGAAGTTGAGAAAGAGTGGGAGAAAGGGGGGGAAGAAGAAAGATGTGAGGGTGGAGTGGGAGAAGAAGAAAAAAAAAAGATAGAGTAAGGAAGGAAAAGAAGGAAGGAAGTGGAACGGGATAGGAGGGGGGAGAGAGGAGTGGGACAGGGAGGAAAGAAGATGAAAGTGAGTAGTAGAGAGGGACGGAGTAGGAAAGAGGGGGGGGAAGTTAAGGGGGGGGGGAGAAGAATAGAAAGCGGGTTAGGAAGATGGGGTAGAGGGGGTGGGGCGAAATAGAGGGGGGATGAGAAAGGGTCGATAGGGGAGGAAAGGGGTACGAAAGAAGGATAGTGAGAGAGAGGGGAAGAGGTAGGGGGGAGAGAAGTAGGTAGGACGTTAAGGGAGGGGGGGGACGAGGGCAGCGGGAAAAAGCTAAGGGGCGATAGAAGAGGAAGACAGAGGGGAGTGGAAAGCAGAGGAAAGGGGAGAAGAGAGCAGGGGGGGGAGGGGGAGGGGGAAGCAGGGACTAGAAGTGTGTGGAGGGGGGAGGAAAGAGAGAGTAGTGGAGGAGAGAAAGGGGAGTAAAAGAGAAAGAATAGGACGGGAGGATGGGAAAGAGGGGGATGAGAGAGTTGAAAGGGGAATAGTCGTAGGAGGGGGATGAACGGGGAGAGGAGGGGGGAAAGGGATAGGCAGAAAAGGGGGGGGGGGGGAAGAGAAAGGGGGGAGGGGAGTGAGGGAAGGAAGAGGGAGGTGGGCGGGGGGGAAGGAAGTAAGGGGTGGAGAAGAGGAAGAGGAGAAGAGAAGACTAGGAGGAGCAGGGAGGGGGGGAAGGAGAAGAGGGGAGGATGAATAGGGAGGGAGGGGGAAAGGAAAGAGAGGATAAAGGGGAGGGGGGAAAGGAGACAGGGGGGAAAATAGGGGGAAGAGGGAGGGGGGGAAGGAAGAAGGAAAGGAAAGAGTGACTTAAGGGAAAAAAAAAGGACAGAGAAAAAGAGAGAGAAGAGAAAAGTGGGAGGGTGTGGGGGGGGGGGAGAAAGAGAAGAAAGAAGAGAAAAAGCGGGAAAGAGTGAGGAGAGGTGGGGGGGAGAAAAGAGTTGATAAAAGTGACAATATAGAAAAGAAGAGAAAGAGAGGAGAGAAATGGGAGAGGGCGTGGGGGGAGAAGAGAGAGAAAAGAGAAGAAAGAGGAAAGAGTGAGAAAGAAGTAAGACGAAGAGGAGAAAGAGTGACATATAGAAAACGACAGAGAAAGAGAGCGAAAGGGGAGGGGGGGAGTGGGGTGAGGGGGGTGGAATTAATAAGAGGTGACATATTGAAAAAGGACAGAGGAAAAGTTGAGAGAAAAGTGGCTTACCATTCGAGGGGGGGGCGAAAGAAAAGAGTGGACGTGGAATATAGGGAACGACAGGAGCAAAGACGAGAGAAAAAAGTGAAAGTTGGGGGGGGGGGGAGGAGAGAAAGAGCTGACATAGAGATAAAGACAGAGAAAAGAGAAAGTGGAGCGTGGGGGGGGGAAATAAAGTGTGACATCTAGAACAAGACAGAGAAAGAGAGGAGAAAGTGCGTAGGGGAGGGGGGAGGGGGGGGAGGTGGGGATGACGTTGAGAGGGAAGGAGGTGATGACGGGGGGAGGGGGAGAGGGGGAGGGGGGGGGAGAGTCGACATTGAGGAGGGGCGGGGGGGGGGGGGGTGTGAACCGGGAGAGTGACATATAGGAACAGACAGAGGAAGAAAGAGAAGAGAAAGTGGGAGGGGGGTGGGGTAGAAAGAGAAGGAAGAAAGAAAGAAAGAAAGAGTGGACATATGAAAAAGGACAGGAGGAAAAGAGGGAAAGGTGGGAGGGGGGGGGAGAACGAGAAAAAGAGAGAAGGGAGAAAGCGAAAAGGAAAGGAGAAAAAGGTGACATATAGAAAAAGTTCCGCCGAGAAAGAGACAAGTGGGAGGAGGGGGATGGGGAAGGAAGAAAAAAAGAAGGGAGGAGGGACGAAAAGAAAAGAAAAGAGTGACATATAGAAAAAAGACAGATAGTAAAGAAAAGATGAAAGAGGAGAGAAAGTGGGGAGGGGGCGGGGAAGAAAAAAGAAAAGGGTAGAAGAGATAAGAGAAGAGAAAATAGTGACATATAGGAAAAAGGACATAGGAAAGAGTGAGAAAGTGGGAAGGGGGGGGGGTGGGAGAAGAGAAAGAGTGACATATAGAAAAAGACAGCGAAAGAGAGAGAAAGTGGGGAGGGGGGGGGGAGAGAAAAGAACGAGTGACCATATCGAAAAAGACAGAGAAAGAGAAAGTGGTGAGGGTGGAGGAGGGAGGAGGGGGGGGGGGGAAGAAGAGTGACTTATAGGAAAAAAAAGACAGAGAAAGAGGAGAGAAAGGGGAGGGGGGGGGGGGGGAGAGAGAAGAAACAGTGACATATAAGAAAAAAGACATGAGGAAAGAGAGAGAAAGTGGGGGGGGGGTGGGGGGGGGTGGAGAAAGAGAGGAAGAGAAAGCGGAAAGAGGAAAAGAAGAAGAGAGGAAGGGGGGAGAAAAGGAGGGAGAAGAGGAGAGAGAGGTGAGGGAGGGATGGGAGGGAGAAGGGGAGAAGAGAAGGAAGAAAGAAGAGGAAAGAGGAAAGAAGGGGGAGGGGAGAAGAAGAGAGAGGGAGAGAATGGGGGAGGACAGGGGAGAAGAGCGGAGGAAGAAAGAAGACGGGAAGGGAGAAGAGCGAGGATGAAAAGGGAAGAAAGGAGAAGAGATGAGAAAGACAAGAAAGAGAAAGAGGAGAGAAAGAAGAAGAAAGAGAGAGGAAAGAAAAGAGTGAGAAAGAAGAAAGAGAAAGAAGCGGTGAGAAAGAGAAGAAAGAAGAGAAAAGTGGAAAGGAGAGGAAAGAGGAAAGAAGGTGACATACAGAAAAAAAGGACAGGAGAAAGAGGAAAGAAAGGTGGACAGAGGAGGGGGGCGGCGAAAGAAGAAGAAGAGGAGACATACAGAAAAAGACAGAGAAAGAGAGAGAGAAA
Organism: Babylonia areolata; assembly: GCF_041734735.1. Taxonomy (NCBI): domain Eukaryota; kingdom Metazoa; phylum Mollusca; class Gastropoda; order Neogastropoda; family Buccinidae; genus Babylonia; species Babylonia areolata. The sequence goes on along the minus strand of NC_134881.1, from coordinate 53,291,344 downwards.
GAAAGTGGGAGGGGGGCGGGAGGAGAGAAGAAAGAAAGGGGGAGAACGAGAGGAAAGGGAAAGAGGTGACATATAGACAAAAACAGAGAAAGAGAGGAGAAGAGGAAAGAAAGTGGGAGGGGGGGAGGGAAGAAAGAAAGGGAAAAAGATGTGACATATAAAAAAAGACAGAAGCGAGTGAAAGGAAAGTGGAGGCGGGTGGGGGGGGAGAAGAAAGAGTGACTTATAGAAAAAAAGAAGAGAAAAAGAGGAGAGAAAGGTGGGAGGGGGGGGGGAAGAAAGGCGACCTAATAGAAAAAAGACAGTAGAAAGAAGAGAGGAAAAGTGGGAGGGTTGTGGTGGTGGGGGGGGAGAGAAGAGAAGGGAGGAGTGAAAGAGTGACATAATAGAAAAAGACAGAGGAAAGAGAGTGAAAAAAGAGAGAGAGAGAAAGTGGGAGTTGTTGGAGGGGGGGGGGGTGGGTGGGGGGGTGGAGGGAGAAAAAGGAGAAAGAAAAAAGAATGAGAGAAGAGAGAGAAAAGAGAAAGAGTGACTATAGAAAAAAAGACAGAGAAAGAGAGGAGGAGAGAGAAGGGGAGGGGGGGTGAGGGGGGGGGGGGGTGGATGAAAGGGTGGTGGAAGAAAAGAAAGAGTGACCATATAGAAAAAGACAGAGAAAGAGAGAGAAAGTGGGAGGGGGGGGGGGGGGTGGAAGGTGTAATAAAGAGTGGAATTATAGTGAAAGCAGAGAAGAGAGAAGAGAGAGAAAGTGGGAGGGGGGGGGGGGGGAGACAGGGAAGGAAACGAGGGAAGAGAGAAAGAGTAGAAAGGAAAGGGAGGAAAAGCAAGGAAGGGGGGGGGGGGGGAGAAGAAAGGAGAAAGGAGAAGAAAAGAAAAGAAAGAGTGAACATATAAGATAGAAAAGACAGAGAAGAGAAAGTGGAGGGGGGGGGGGGAAAGAAAAATGAAAGAGTAGAAAAAACGAAAAAGAAAAAGAAAAAGAACGACGTGACATATAGAAAAGAATGAGAAAAGAGAGAGAAGGAGAAAGTGGGAGGGGCGAAGGGGGGGGGAAAGAAAAGAGGGACCATTATTTATAGGAAAAAAAGACGAAAAAGAGAGAGAAGTGGTAGGGAGGGGGGGGGGAAAAGAGTGACCTATAGAAAAAGACAGAGAAGGAAAAGAGAGGAAAGTGGGGAGGGGGGGGTGGGGGTGGGAGAAGAGAATGGAGTGGACATAATAGAAAAAAGAACAGAGAAAGAGGAAAGTGGGAGGGGGGGGGAAGAAAGAAAGAAAGGAAAGAGTGAGATAAGAACGAGTGAGATATAGAAAAAAGACAGAGAAAGATAGAGAAGTGGGAGGGGAGTGGAGCGAGAGGGGTGGGGGAGAGGAAAGAAAAAGTGGGGGGGGGTGGAGAGAAAGAGAAAGAGTGGCCATATAGAAAAAGACGGAGAAAGAGAAAGTGGGAGGGGGGGGGGGAGAGGTGGGGGGGGGGGGGAGAAAGAGAAAGAAAGGAGGGAGGGGAGAGATGGAAGAGAATGAAAGGGAGAAGAGAAGAAGAAAGAGAGGAGGAGAAAGAAGAGAAAGAGTGTGACATTTAGAAAGAGTTGACATAAGAAAACGTCCCCGAGAAAGAGAAATGGGAGAGAGGGGGGGGGATGGAAGAAAAGAAAGACAAGTGACATATAGAAAAAGACAGAGCCAGAAAGAGAGAGCAAGTGGGATGGGGGGGGGAAAGAAAGAGTCAGGAGAAAGAAAAAAAGTGAAGAAGAAAAGAGGTAAGAAAGAGTGACATATGTAGAAAAAAGACCAGAGAAAGAGAGAGAAAGTGGGAGGGGGGGAGGGAGATGGGGGGGTGGTGGGGAGAAGAGAGGGAGGAGAGAGGAAAAGGAAGGAAGAAAGATTGACATTATAGAAAAAGACAGAAGATCAGAGGGAGAAGGTTGGGCGCGGGGGCGGGGGGAGGAGAAAGAGTTGGAGAGAAAGAAGTTGACATATAGAGAAAAAAAGACCCAGAGAAAAAGGAAAGAGGGAAAGTGGGGAGGGGGGGGGAGGAAGAAAGGAGAAGAGGGAAAGAGACGGGGAAGGGAAGAAGAGGTATATAGAAAAAAAGACAGAGGAAAAAAGAAAGAGAGAGAAAGTGGCGAGGGGGGGGGAGAAGCAAGAAAGAGGAGAGAAGGATGAAACAGTGACATATAGAAAAGACAGAGAAAGAGAGGTGAAAGTGGGAGGGGGGGGAAAGAAAGGGAGAAGGAGAAGGAAGGAAAAGAGTGACAACAGATAGAAAAAGACAGAGAACGGATAGTGAAATTGAATGAGTGAAAGTGGGATTGGGGGGGGGGGAGGAGGGGGGAGACAATAATGGAAGAAAGAGTGACATATAGAAAAAGACAGTGAAAAGAAAGAGAGCGGGAAAAGTGGGAGGGGGGGGGGGAAAAGAAAGTGTGACATAGTGACATATAGAAAAAGAAGAGAAAGAGTGAGAGGAAAGTGGAGAGGGGCGGGGGGGAGAAAGCGTGACATATCGAAAACAAAAAGGACAGAGAAATGAGAGAGAGAGAAAGTGGGTAGGGGGGGGGGAAATGAGTTGGGTGGATGGGGGGAAGAAAAGAAAGAAAAGAACCAAGAAAGAGTGACATATAGAAAAAGACAGAGGAAAAGAGCGTAAAGTGGGGATGGGGGGGGGGGAGGGAAGAGAGAGAAAAGCAGGAGAAAGAGAAAGAGTCACGAGAAAAGGGGAGAAAGAAAAGGAGTAGAATGAGAAAGAAGAGGGGAGAAGAGAAAGGGGTGAAAGAAAGAGTAAGAAAGGGGAGGAAAGAGTGGACATATAGAAAAAAGGACAGAGAAAACAGAGTGAGAAATGGGGGAGGGGATGGGGGAGAAGAAAGAAAATAGAAAGGGTGACATATAGAATAAGACAGAGGAGAAAGAGAAAGAAAGTGATGGGAGGGGGGGGGGGAAGAGGGGGGGGGGAAGAAAAGAGTGACATATAGAAAAAAAGAAGAGAGAAAAAGAAAAGAAAGTGGGAGAGGGGGGGGGGGCGGAGGGAGAAGAGAAGGGGAGAAAGAGGGAGAAAGGAGGAAAGAGTGCATATAGAAAAAGACAGAGAAAGAGAAAGAAAGTGGGGAGGGGGGGGGGAGGGGGGGGGAGATTTTGGAGGAAGGGGGGAGGCAGATAGAGAATGTAGATGTAGTAGTGACATATCGAAAAAAAAAAGGGACAGAGAAAGAAAAAAAAAAAAAAAACAAAAAAAAAAAAAAAAAAAAGACAGAGAACAGAGAAGTGAAGTGGTAGGGGGGGGGGGGGGGGGGAGAGAGGGGGGGGGGGGGGGTCGGGGGAGAGGAAGGGGGGGGGAGAAAGAAGGTAGACGAGGAGAGGGGGGGGGGCGGGGGGGAGAAGGGGGGGGGGGGGAGAAGGGGGGGGGGGAGAAGAAAGGAAAGAAAGGAGAGAGGGGGGGGGGAGAAAGAAAAAAAGAGTGACATTATAGAAAAAGCACAGAGAAGAGAAAGTGGGGGAGGGGGGGGGGGGATATGATGAGGGGGAGGGGAGATGGAGAAGGATGAGATGGGGGGAGAGGTGGCGGGGGGGGGGGGGAGATAGGATAGGGAGAATTGGAGGGGGTGAGATAGAGTGAATATCGAAAAAGACGAGAAGGAAAGAAAGGAGTAAAGTGGTAGGGGGGGGGGGGGGAGAATAGCGAGAAGAGAATAAAGAGAGGGAGGGGGGGGGAGGGGGAGGAAGAAAGAGTGACCTGAGGAGAAGAGGAAGAGGAGAAAGGGAGGAAAGAGTGGGGGAGAAAGAGAGGGAAGGGGGAGAAGAGAAAGATAGAAAAAGAGCAGAAGAAGAAAGAAGAGAAAGGAGAAGAGGGGCGGGGAGGAGAAAAGAAAGAGTGACATATAGAAAAAGAGAGAGAGAGAGAACAGAGAGACAGAGAGACAGAGAGAGAGGGGGGGGGGGGGGGAGGGGAGGGAGGGAAAAAGGGAGGGAGGGGCGGGGGGGGGGGAGGGGCGGGGGAAGGGGGGGGAGCTGGGGCGGGGGGGAAGCGGGGGAGGAAAAAGGGGGAAGAAAAATAGCAGTATTTGTTACCCAGCCACATGCAAATAATATTCCAGACATTCCTCAAAATGACTGTTGGCGACTTCGCTCAAAGCTTCAAGAAGGGAGGGCGGGGGACTGGGCATGTGGGTGGGTGGTGGTGGGGTGGTTTGGGGAGGTGGTGGGGGTTGGTGGGGGGGTGTGTTTTAGTTGTAGGTGGTGGTGTGGTGTTGGGGGTGGGTGTGGGTGTTGGTGGGTGTGGGTGTGGGGTGGGGTGGTGGTGGGTGTGGTTGGGTGTGTGGGTGTTGGTGGGGGGCGTGTGGGGGGGTGGGTGGTGGTGGGGGTGGTGTTATGTTGTGTTGGTGTGGGTTGTGGGTGGTGGTGGGGTGGTGGGGGTGGGTGGTGGTTGTGTGGGGGTGGTTGTGGGTGGTGGGGGTGGTGAGGGTAGTGTTGTGGGGTGGTTTTGTGGTGGTTGGTGGTATTGTGTGGTGGGGGGTGGGGGGGGTGGTGGTGTTTTGTGGTGGGGGGGTTTGTTGGGGATGGGGGGGGTTGTCGGTGGGGGGTCGGTGGGGGTGTAAGTGGTGGGGCTGTGGGTGGTGGTGGTGGTGTGGTTGGTGGTGGGGGTGTGGGTGGTGGGGGTGTGGTTGGTGGTGTGTGGTGGGGGTGGTGGGTGGTGGGGGGGTGGGTGGGTGGGGGGTTGGTTGTTGTGGTTCGTGGGTATGGTGGGGCACCCGTGGGAGGACGGGGGACGAAGCTCGGCAACACCAGTGATCTAAGAAAAGCTATGGATCTGTAAGAAAAAAGTGGAAAAGAAGACCCCCATCTGGATAGCTCCAACCACTCCAAGAGGTTCAATGAGTGTCTGATGAGACGACAGCACCCCCTACCCCCCTCCCAAAAGACCCCCATCTAGATAGCTCCAACCACTCCAAGAGCTTCAATGAGTTTTTATGTTTTTGATGAGACCGACAACACCCCACCCCCTCCAAACCCGAAAGACCCCCCCCCCATCACCCATCTAGATAGTTCCCAACAATCTCAAGGAGCTTCAATAGCTTCAATGAGTGTCTGATGAGACGACAATACCCCCCCCCCCCCCCCCCCCCCCCCCCCGCCTCCCCAAAGACCCCCATCTAGATAGCTCCAACCACTCCAAGAGCTTCAATGAGTGTCTGATGAGATGACAACCCTCCCCAACCCCCCGCGCCTCCCAAAACCCCCAACACACATACCCAGCCCCCCCCCCTGCCCACCCCCCCACCCCCTGATCCTTCTTTGCTTCCACTATCTCCAGGGAGCTGCCTTCTCTGCACCAAGTGCGGCACCCACAAGGTTCTGTCGGCTTATAGCTGTCGCATCAAGATCTTGTCTCTCAACCCCACCCTCCTCTCCCCTTCTACCCCCACCCCCCTACTCCGCCCACCACCCACTTCCAACCTAGGCGACAGCTTGGGGCTTATCTGTAAAATAAAAAGAAAAAAAGAAAAAGAAAAAAAAAAAAAAAAAAAAGGGGGGGGGGGGAAAATCCTCTAGTTCTTCGTTTCGTTTCCGCATAAAGCGGTTGCGGCCCAATATACTCTCACCCGATGACAAAGGAAAGGTCATACAATCAAGGAAAAACGTATTCTGGTTTCTGGAAGGGGGAGGAGGAGGAGGAGGAGGAAATAAGATTGGCATGGCCGGGTCGTCAATAGAGCATAATATAACTATCGTGTGTGTGTGTGTCGTGTGTGTGTGTGTGTGTGTGTGTGTGTGTGTGTGTGTGTGTGTGTGTGTGTGTGTGTGTGTGCTCGAAATAGAAAAGGTGGACGGCATCTATATTTGGTTCTTCTTCCAAGGGATTGCGATGCTGTCTGTAGGAGTAATGCCCTTTTTGTGCGCCACGCCGTATTTATCTTGTTGGTTTTTTTCCCTCCCTTTTTTATTTACTTGTGTGTGTGTGTGTGTGTGTGTGTGTGTGTGTGTGTGTGTGTGTGTGTTTTGCGTGTTTTGTGGGCCTGCGCCAAATACGTGCATTCTGCATGACGTCACCTATCTATTCAATCAATCAATCAACCACCACCAACGAACCAGTCAATCCATCATTTTATTTACTCAACCAATCTGTCAGTCAACCACCAGTTAACCAGTCAATCAATATTTCATCTGGTCAATCTGTCAATCAATCAATCAATCATTCAGTCTATCAATCATGTCACTGCGTGTGTGTGTGTGTGTGTGTGTGTGTGTGTGTGTGTGTGTGTGTGAACACGCTCGAGCACAAACATATCCTAGCGAACACGTGAATCAACGCGGACACACGAGACTGTGCACACCGAAACACTCTGAAACGCACCTTTTAAAATATTAATGTCTTCGTCACCTTAACCGTCAGGCTTACGGGCAGTGGTGGTGGTACAGATCTGTTCGTGACATCTCAAGTGGCCCGGGTCACCTTTCGGGGATCGACAAGGAGACAGAAGGAAGGAAGGAAGAAGGAAGGAAAGAAGGAAGGAGGGAAAGAAGGAAGGAAGGAAAGAAGGAGGGAAAGAAGGAAGGAGGGACAGAAGGAAGGAGGGAAGGAAGGAAGGAGGGAAAGAAGGAAGGAAGGAAAGAAGGAGGGAAGGAAGGAAGGAGGGAAAGAAGGAAGGAAGGAAAGAAGGAGGGAAGGAAGGAAAGAAGGAAGGAGGGAAAGAAGGAGGAGGAAGGAAAGAGGAGGGAAAGAAGGAAGGAGGGAAGGAGGGAAAGAAGGAGGGAAGGAAGGAGGGAAAGAAGGAAGGAAGGAAAGAAGGAGGGAAGGAAGGAAAGAAGGAAGGAGGGAAGGAAGGAAGGAGGGAAAGAAGGAGGGAAAGAAGGAAGGAAGGAAAGAAGGAGGGAAGGAAGGAAAGAAGGAAGGAGGGAAAGAAGGAGGGAAGGAAGGAAGGAGGGAAAGAAGGAGGGAAGGAAGGAGGGAAAGAAGGAAGGAGGGAAAGAAGGAGGGAAAGAAGGAAGGAAGGAAAGAAGGAGGGAAGGAAGGAAAGAAGGAAGGAGGGAAAGAAGGAGGGAAGGAAAGAAGGAGGGAAAGAAGGAGGGAAGGAAGGAGGGAAAGAAGGAAGGAAGGAAAGAAGGAGGGAAGGAAAGAAGGAGGGAAGGAAGGAAGGACGGAAAGAAGGAGGGAAGGAAGGAGGGAAGGAAGGAGGGAAAGAAGGAAGGAAGGAAGAAAGAAAGAAGGAAGGAAGGAGGGAAAGAAGGAAGGAAGGAGGGAAAGAAGGAAGGAAGGAAAGAAAGAAGGAAGGAAGGAGGGAAAGAAGGAAGGAAGGAAAGAAAGAAGGAAGGAAGGGAGGAAGGAA
>NC_134881.1:53249022-53254022 GCF_041734735.1 Babylonia areolata | reverse complement strand
TACTGCCCTTACCGAACTTGCCCGACCGGGCAAGTTATATTTTTCAAGACTAGCATGTTTTGTTTTTAAAAAAAAATATCCATCACGCTCCCGATACCGATCGTCTGACACTCACGTCTGACCAGCAACATGACCCAACGCGCTTGGTCAGGCCCTGAGAATTTTTTTTTTAAATAAAAGGATACATAAACAAATCAATGGATAAGTCATCAAATTAATGAATTGGTAAATAAAAATAGATAGATAGATCTAAAAATGAAAACAAAAAGTAAGCAAATCGATAAAGAAATGAAATAATGAAATAACCTTTTTGAATGGGCGAACAAGACACTAAAACAATGGAATTATAATATATAGTTATATATATATATATATATACATATATATATATATCTGAAATAAATAAAATAAATAAAGTGTGTGTGTGTGTGTGTGTGTGTGTGTGTGTGTGTGTGTGTGTACATCCGTATATTTTTCAGTATTTGTTTTATCTTAATTTATTGCAGTGAAATAAGTTGTATGTTCAGAGATAAAAATTTTAATGCTCTGTAATTTACTACTCATTCACATTGTTATATCACATAAATATTCTCTTCTCAGAACATTCTGTACCACCACATTTGCTTTGAACCACTAAATCGCCCACTGAGGAAGCTTTTTGTTGTCTGTTAGAGGTCTGTTGCTGCATGAAAAGCCTGTATTTGTATTTGTATTTCTTTTTATCACAACAGATTTCTCTGTGTGAAATTCGGGCTGCTCTCCCCAGGGAGAGCGCGTCGCTACACTACAGCGCCACCCATTTTTTTCGTATTCTTTTCCTGCGTGCAGTTTTATTTGTTTTGTTTTTTTCCTATCGGTTTTGTACACTGTATAGCGCAGCTTTTTTTTTTTTTCTGGCCTTGAGTTCGTTGATTTTGTTGTTGTTGTTGTTGTTGTTGTTGTTGTCAGAGCTTTCCCAATATTAAAAAAAAACATCCCCTGGGTTGAACGCTTGCTTTGAGATCAATGCAAATGGTTTCCTTTCTAGTTCAAGGAACATTTTTTTTTAATCCTTTCCTTTTTTCTTTTTTTTCTTGTGTGTGTGTGTGTGTGTGTGTGTGTGTGTGTGTGTGTGTTTATCTTTGGCGAGGTAAACGAACAAAACGGTCATGCATGTGAAATGATTATGTGTATGCGTGACTGAAGGCTGATTGAATGACAGGAAACGAATGATGAGCGCCCAAACGGCAGCTGTTAGTCGGAGCTCTACCCAGGGAGGCAGCCTGCTGTGTAAATGACTCCGTGTTTGTAAAGATAAGCGCTGTATATGTGTCCACATCAGCATCAGCATCTTTTCTCTCTTCCTCAAGCCCCCTTTGTCCCCCCCCCCCCCCCTCTCTCTCTCTCTCCATGCCCTTTTATCTGTTCCTCTCTCCCTCCTTAATCTTTGTCTCACACACACACACGCAAACTATCAGTTAACCCTTTCACCGCCAGTCAATTTAGAGTAAAATATTCCCTTGTGGTATAAACACAGAAAAAAAAACAGTGGCTAAGAATAGCTGGGGATTCCCCGTGCGATGTATAGAAAATCTGGCCTATCCTACCACCGAACATTAAGAGCAATAGGTTCATGGATATAAACAGACCAATGAATGGTCACCTTTCAGTGACATGGGTCCTCTACCACGCCTGTGCATAAATGCGAGCTTGGCGGTGAAAGGGTTAATGGAATACATGGAGAATACGGTCAACCCTCTGCATTTTCCCCAAAGCAGATTCTCCAAAGCACTCAGTAACGCTGTAGGGGTACATTTCACATGGGGGGGGGAGAGGGGAGGGGGGAGGGGGGCGGAGGATAGGGGTGGGAGTGCTCTCTTCCACATTCACCCCTCCCCCATGTTTCACATCACGAAGTACAAGGAAAAGTACACACACACACACACACACACACACACACACACACACACAGAGTGCAGGTTCCAGTAAGGCAATCATTGTTCTTACCAACCAATGCGGAATATTGGCTGTGTGCGATAAAGCTTGCTTGTTTTAAAAACGCATGAAGGAAACTTCTCTCTCTCTCTCTCTCTCTCTCTCTCTCTCTCTCTCTCTCTCTCTCTCTCTCTCTCTCTCTCTCTCTCTCTTATTAATTATTGTGGCAATCTTCGCCTCAAACCATGATCTGTCGCTTTGGGGGGTGGGAGGTAGGGGGGTGGGGGGGGGGGGGGGGGGGGGGGGGGGCGGAATGGGTTGGTTCCCCCTTAAGGGAAAAAAAAAATCATTATAATAGTGTGGAAAGTGATAAAGCATCTTTGACTAGTCTGTCTCTGTCTCTGTTTGTCTATCTGTCTGTCTTGTCTGTCTTTATGTGACTCTCTCTCTCTCTCTCTCTCTCTCTCTCTCAAACTTATAAAATGTTGTTTGATCTGGATGCTAAAGGAAAGAAAAATTGGGTAACTGATGTACGTATTTGTCTGTGTGAAAATGGTTTTGGCGAAGTGTGGTTAAATCAAGGTGTGGGTAGTATAAATGATTTTGTTAAAATATTTCGTCAACGTTTAATTGATTGTAGATGGCAAGCATGGAATGAACATGTTCAGATTAGTGATAGATTTTGTATGTATAGAACTTTATGTGTGCTGCAGGACATGAAACCGTATCTAATGCTAAATATGGACAAACATTTGAGAAATTATAACTACAAGATTTAGGTTGGGTGTGTCGGGTTTAGCAACGCATCGTTATAGACACAGGAAACCTGATTACAATGATTTGATTTGCCCTTAATGCCAAAGAGAAGAAGACGACGAGGTACATTTTGTGCTGAGCTGTCCAGCTCTTGAAAAGATTAGAGGAAAAAATATATTCCAGCTAAATATTACCGACAGCCTTGTGCATTCAAGTTCAGTTTGTTGATGTCTTCAAAACGACAAAATGATGTGTGGAATTTGTCCATCTTCCTGCATAAAGCATTTAAAGTTTGAGAAATTGCAACTTCACGATAATTATGTTTTGTTATTGTTCATGTTGTTTCAAGTGATTTTCTTTTTCTTCATATCTGTTCAAACAAATGCGACGTAACAGATGCTGTTTGTGTACCCCTTCATAGGGACTATGGCCTAATGAATAAATTATCCGTATCCATGTCCGTCTCTCTCTCTCTCTCTCTCTCTCTCTCTCTCTCTCTCTCTCTCTCTCTCTCTCTTTACAATAACCTGCGGCAAAAACATCTGAACTCTGAAGGTCAATCGTATGTTCACTTGATGAAGAATGGTTCTGTTTACAGTATTCGTAAACTATGCATTTATATATTTAATGCCCTGAAGATACGACAGGAATTCTGTGACAACAATGATGAAAGTTAGAATGAATTTACTATGCATGAGAAGCACTTTTGTTCTACAGGTTAAGTTAGTACGTATTTTACATTTTGTTGTGGCTGAGTGATCACCATATTGTGTACTTTTGACATCTTTCTAGGGGCCGGAGGCCTGGAGATTAAAGTTTTGTTCTTGTTCTTGTTCTTGTTCTCTCTCTCTCTCTCTCTCTCTCTCTCTCTCTCTCTCTCTCTCTCTCTATATATATATATATATATATATATACACACATGTATATATATATTTATATATATATATATATTTTTTTTTTTATTCAGTGGACATATGAAATGGATGCTGAGTTCTGGACCCTGTCTGTCTCCATTCCCCCATATGTGTATTGTGGCCAAAGGCCGATATGCATTACCACTTCTGAGAGTTCTGAACTCTCTCTCTCTCTCCCTCTCTCTCTCTCCCCGTTGCTGCCATAATATCAAAGATATGGAAAAGATTCCTTTGGGGGGTGTCTTCTTTTTCTTTCTTTCTTGATTTTTTTAAATATTTTTTACTCTGCGTACAGACTAGCTAGCAGAGTGGGGAGAGGTTAGGCATGAGTGTGGTTTGGAGGAGAAGTTAGTGGGGTGGCGAAGGAGAAAAGGAGATGGACTGAATGTATATACAGAACTGCCCGCTCTCCTGAGAGGAATTTGTAAAGGAGACGCAGATGAATTAAAAGCAGAGAAAATCATCTGCTCTCCGGGTGAAATCCTATCGGGCAAACCGTTCATTTGAAACCCAACTTTTTCTTCGTAATACTATGTTAAATAAACTTTGTGAAGCAAAACGTCGTCAATGTTTTAAGCACTTTAGTTGTTATGCTGCTTGAAGATTTGTACTGCATGAACATATCTTTATCCGTTTACTTCCTTATTGCAAAATAATTTTTTTTATTTACTTATCAAAAGTGAATGATCAAATGTCAATACGTAGAAGAAAGATACGTAAACTGTAAATCTATGCGGGAACAAATGGAGAAGGTATGATGATACGTTAAAGAAAATAAAAGGTACCCCATAACCTGCCCGCAACTGAAGTAAAGAAAAAAAAGAGTTAATTAAAAATAAAATTGCGTACTGTTATGGCAAAGAGCTATTTTCTGCTTCAACTGTCGTCAGTAATTTGATTTTGCCAATGTTAAAAGACATTGTTTTGCTCGGTTGAATGCACGCCACGAGGAGTATGAAGGGATTCTTTTGAACATCAAAGAAAACCTGTTTAGCCTTTCCCCCTTTTTTCTCCTCTAGATTCAGTAATTCACATACATCAAAAGCTGTCAGCAGGCTAGATAGATTGGTTATTGAACTGCGCTTTCTAGCACGGTCCGACATTGCAGGAAAGAGTCTGTCTAGTCTTTTTAACGGACTGTCAGTCAGAATTTGGCGTTAGGTTTTCGTTAGAAGTATTTTGAAAGATGGCTTTTTTTAATGTTAAAAGTAAGAGAGGATCTCTCTCTCTCTCTCTTTTTGCTCTCTCTCCTCTCTCTCTTTCTCTCTCCTCTCCTCTCTCTCTATCTGTCTGTCTGTCTGTCTATCTCAACAACATATACTCATGCGCCCCACCATCTCTCTTTTCCTCTGTCTTCCACTTTCTCTCCCCCCCCCGTCCCCCGCCCTCTCTTCTTCTCTCATCCCTTCCCTACCC
>NC_134881.1:53241522-53244022 GCF_041734735.1 Babylonia areolata | reverse complement strand
TTACACAAATAAATAAATAAATAAATAATAACTATAATGTTAAAAAAAATAGTAATAATAATAATAATAATAATAATAATAATAATAATAATAATAAAAATTAATAACAATAATAAATAAATAAATCAATAAATAAATAAGATAACAATGATGATAAATAAGCAAACAGATGTAAAACATGAAGACACACATTTACATATACACCCACACATGCATAACAGATATGCACCGAACATGCAGTTTAAGACAACCGAATGTCCTTCATCAGCACTTCAGAAAATACTAACCCCCACCCCTTCCTGCTTTCAGCAAAATAACAGTAAGAAAAATGACGGATATTTCATACGGCACTCAATCCACAAAACTGCTCTGGGTTGTTTGCAAAACACATAATAATCTATGTGGTTCGTCCGTCGGGATCAACAAGGACCATCTAGTCATCCTAGGGGTGGGTAATCTACATGACATCAGAGCTACATGTGAACACCAAAATGCTATGGGTTGTTTGCAAAACACATAATAATCTACATTACATCAGTGCTACATGTGAACACCCAAATGCTCTGGGTTGTTTGCAAAACACATAATAATCTACATTACATCAGTGCTACATGTGAACACCAAAATGCTCTGGGTTGTTTGCAAAACACATAATAATCTACATTACATCAGTGCTACATGTGAACACAAAAAATGCTATGGGTTGTTTGCAAAACACATAATGATCTACATGTGAACACCAAAATGCTCTGGGTTGTTTGCAAAACACATAATAATCTACATTACATCAGTGCTACATGTGAACACCAAAATGCTATGGGTTGTTTGCAAAACACATAATATTCTACATGACATCAGTGCTACATGTGAACACCCAAATGCTATGGGTTGTTTGCAAAGCACATAATATTCTACATGACATCAGTGCTACATGTGAACACCCAAATGCTATGGGTTGTTTGCAAAGCACATAATATTCTACATGACATCAGTGCTACATGTGAACACCCAAATGCTCTCAGCAAACTGTTGGACGCAGCCACATCCATACATTCATACATACATACCGCACCCTGGACATCACGCGCATGGCTATGCACATCAGACGAAAACGAAATTCTCCCAAAGAGATCATACACAACCCTCGAAAATAAATGAGTTGGTGTTGTGTGTGTGTGTGTGTGTGTGTGTGTGTGAGAGAGAGAGAGAGAGAGAGAGAGAGAGAGAGAGAGAGAGAGAGAGAGAGAGAGAGAGCTGACCACAAGGTGAACTTACGTTACATTAAAAGATCAATTCATCCATCGCTCCTAGGGGGATGATGATCGTGGTTATCTGCTCGTGACTGGCTCTGATGAAAAGCCATCACTGATGTCCTTTTGAACACCTCCAGGATTTATCGAGTGGAGATGGAAGATGGCTAAAAAAAAAAAAAAAAAAGTTGATCTTCAAACATGCTGAGAATGATGATCCTGTCAAGAGACACAACTCCATTCCTACCCTCCCTCCCCACCTCCACCCTCACTCTCATCTCTCAAGGAGGCGTCACTACGTTCGGGCAAATCCATATAGGCCACGCCACATCTGCCAATCAGATGCCTGACCAGAGGGGTAACGGAAGGGAATCGTTCCACTTCCAGTGTTGGTTTTAAGAGGGTGGTCCCTTTGTCATCTTTGTATTTAATTTTCTTTCACGCTGTCTGTCTGACTGGATGGCTAAATCTCTCTCTCTCTCTCTCTCTCTCTCTCTCTCTCCCTCTCTCTCTCTCCCTCTCTCTCCCTCTCTCTCCCTCTCTCTCTCTCTCTCCTCTCTTTTCTCTCTCGCTTTTTTCTTCGCACCCACTTTCGCTATTTTAGATTATGAAATACAAACATCTGCAATATTCCACGGGATGTGACTGTCTGGTCAAAAGTTCGCAAGAGGGTTAGAGACAAGGCAGATGAAAGTGGTGAAGAGAGTGTGGAATTATGAATGAATAAATGACAGAGAGAGAGAGAGAGAGAGAGAGAGAGAGAGAGAGAGAGAGGATAGACGGAGAGACGGAAGGGAGAGAGAGGATAAAAAGAGAGGGAGGGAGAGATGGAAAAAAGAAAGGAAGAGAGAGAGGGGAGATAGGCAGAGACTGATACCGGGACACACACACACACACACACACACACACACACACACACACACACACACACACACAGATAGACACACACACACACACACACACACACACACACACACACACACACACACACACACACACACACACACACAGACACAGACACACACACACACAGACACACACACACACACACACACACACACACACACACACACACACACACACACACAGAGGCAGAGTTACAGAGAGACAGGGAGAGGGAGACAGAGAGAAAGAGAAAGAGAGACAGAGAACTCTGTCAGAAGCATGCATTAACACTCAATATCTGATATCAAAAGAAAACACTTCTGCCCACAATGGGGGCAAGAGAGGGAAATGAAAACCCCGTCCTT
>NC_134881.1:53236522-53239022 GCF_041734735.1 Babylonia areolata | reverse complement strand
GAGGATAATGTTGAGGTGGATACAGTGCACGACCAGGATACAGACAGTGGAAGGAAGGGAGAGGGGAGGATAATGTTGAGGTGGATACAGTGCACGACCAGGATACAGACAGTGGAAGGGAGAGGTTCGAACCCAGGACCCTCAGATTGAAAGTCCATCGCTTTAACCATTCGGCTATTGCACCCGTCGTAAGAGAGACGCAAACAAAGTTAAAAAGAAATTGTGTGTGCAGACAAAAACAGGAGGACATAAGACAGAGAATGGACACACAGGCAAGCTTTCTCACTCCTTCACCCCCACTCCTTCCCCACCCCACCCCACCCCACCCCACCCCGCCCTTTCCAACGTCATACCAAGAACACACATTTCTACATCAAACCCCACAACATTGGAAACCAAGGCACGAAACCAAACGATTCGTTCGAAAACAGCAACAGCAACAACAATAACGACGACGAAAAAAACAACAAAAAAGGCCGGAAAAAGATCGCTTTCATAATATCTCCCGTGTAGACATCTCTACAAAGAGCCATAAATATATGCCTTTTGCTTCTTTCGCAGAACCCAAAGTAGCAGGCGAGACTCCCCTAGCTCTTAGAACTGCAGCCTTGGGGGGGGGGGGGGGGGGGGAGGGTTGGCCTTTGGGAACCATCCCACACGCCCGGCTGTCCTAAATCCTTCTTGGCCGAGAGAGTGGGGGTGTAACTTGGGCAAGACACTCTCCACTAAAACCTAGCCCGGCATGTGGTCGTGTCTGTAGAAGCCTTTTTTTTCTGACACGACTGACAATTACACAACCGCAGATACTGTCTCCACCGTGGTCGCTACAACAACACGGAAGAGCAGTTTCCCTGAGGCTATTCCATAGACGTGATGGCATCCGATCAGAATCTAAAAAAGAACAAACCCTTTCACAATAACCACCATCAACACCTCCACCCACCCCCACCCCCTTCCTAAGCAGCCTGGAGGGAGAAAATCACAATCACTTTCGTGGTGGGGGGGGGGGGGGGGGCGGGATTGGGGGGGGGGGAGGGGGGGGTTAGTTTTTAAGATCACTTCCCACAGGAATTCGCCCTTTCCAATGTTGTTGTTGTCGTTGTCGTTGGTGTCGTTGTTGTTGTTGTTCTCCTTCTTCTTCCATCGTTCTGTAGGCAAAGTCAGCTTTATTTCAATCATTTGCCTTCAAGATGTCTTACCATTTATTACAGTTGAACGTGTTTACTTATTTTGTTTCATCTTGTTTCTATTTATCTTATTAAATACCTCACACGCACACACACACACACACACACACACACACGCACGCACACACACACACACACACACACGCACACACACACACACACACACACACACACAGAGGCTCTCAAGGCCTGGACACAGTGTTTGCTTTTTTGTGTAGGTTAAAACATCTGCTCCCTCTTCATTCAAGCACATGTGGTGCAGCGAATATGGATCAGTCCGCACACTTCGACACCCCCCTTCAAACTGATACTCAAACAGTAAGTAGAAGTGGGATTCCCTTTCTTTTTTTTTCTTTTCGAAATATAGGAGTTGATAAAGGACATGGAATATATATATATCTGCTTCTTCTTCTGCTGCTGCTGCTTCTTTGTTTTTCTTTAACAGAGGTATGTCAATTTTTTTTTTTAACTATAGGGATTTAGGGATAAGGGATATTCGAATATCAGTAAAACTTACTGCCTGCTCTGTCTCCCTTTGTCTTCATCCATCTCTCTCTCTCTTCCCCCTCTCCCTCCCCTCTCTCCCACCCCCATTCTCTCCCCCCCCCCTTTCTCCCACCCCATCTCTCTCTCCTCTCTCTCTTCTCTTCCCTCTGTCTCTCACTCTCCCCTCTGTCTCCCCCCTCTCTCCCACCCCATCTCTCTCTCCTCTCTCTCTCTCTATCCTCTCCCTCTCTCTCACCCTCTCTCTCCCCTCTCTCCCACCCCCACTTTCTCTCCCCCCCCCTCTCTCCCACCCCATCTCTCTCTCTCTCTCTCTCTCTCTCTCCCTCTGTCTCTCTCTCTCTCCCCCTCTCTCTCTCCCATCTTTCTCTCTCTCTCTCTTTCTCTTTCTCGCCCTGTCTGTGTCTCCCAGCGAGAAACATCTATGAAAATAACAGACAGCAAGAAAAGAAAGAAAGAAAGAAAGAAAGAAGGAAAACACTCGTGTGACAAAACCGGAACTACACGCCTGAGCCAATCGGAATTCGCCGGAAGTGGCTGGGACTGGTGACAAAGGAAGTGAACGATCCGAATCAAGATCAGTTTGTGGCCTCTTCCTCCCCCCTCCCTCCCTCCCTCCCTCTCTCTCTCTCTCTCTCCATTTCCTGTGACACCGGGAGAGGCTGAAATAACATCTTGCCGCCCCCCCCCCCATCCCCTCCCCCCTCGTGCCCCCCCATGGTTCCCCCCCACCCCCCACCCCCCCAGTACCCAAACACCGTACTCGACTGTCCAAATATTAGACACGCGGAGAGAAAAATAATCGATTT